>NW_027331920.1:9207179-9282179 GCF_048418815.1 Hemitrygon akajei | reverse complement strand
GGGAAATTCGAGTGGTGGAGAAGACTCAATGGACGGAATGAGTATTTCAGTTCCTACGACGAGCGGTGTAGTGGTGAGATGGCGAAGCGATGTGGAGGAAGCTGCGGGTGCAGATAAGAGTGAGTGTCCAGGTAGGAGATGGTGTTCAGCAGCTTTTCACTACGTCTTCCAAACCAACGACAATTAACTCAGAGTGGATCGATCATAAGTGCTTTTATATTTACTTGCAGAAGGGACGATGAGCAATGCACAAGAGCTGGTACGAGCTTTGTCCGAAAACGAAACACAGACAGTACGGTCACTCCGATGGACACAAGTTCACGGACAGGGTGCACTCCGTTGTCTGCTGAATCACAGCTGCGGGTCTGCACTCAAGTGCTCAGGTACCAAGTTGCACGAACATTATTAGCAAAGCTCTCTGATACAACACAGGTTCCAGCTGGTTACAGGCCATTTTGGTGCGACAAGTGAAGTACATTTCCACAGTGGTGGAGAAGCATTCCGACACCCCTCGCCCCCTGTGAAAACCCTTCCAACCCCTACACCACTCCCCATATCTGTTAACACCCCCTGTGAAAACCCTTCCAACCCCTACACCACTCCCCATTTCTGTTAGCATCCTCTGTGAAAACCCTTACAACGCAATACCACTCCCCATTTCTGTTAACACCCCCTGTGAAAGCCCTTCCAACCCCTACACCACTCCCCATTTCTGTTAACACCCCCGTGAAACCCCTTCCAACCCCTACACCACTCTCCATTTCTGTTAACACCCCCTGTGAAAACCCTTCCAACCCCTACACCACTCCCCATTTCTGTTAGCATCCTCTGTGAAAACCCTTACAACCCCATACCACTCCCCATTTCTGTTAACACCCTCTGTGAAAGCCCTTCCAACCCCTACACCACTCCCCATTTCTGTTAACACCCTCTGTGAAAACCCTTCCAACCCCTACACCACTCCCCATTTCTGTTAACACCCTCTGTGAAAACCCTTCCAACCCCTACACCACTCCCCATTTCTGTTAACACCCCCTGTGAAAACCATTCCAACTCCTACACCACGCCCCATTTCTGTTAACACCCTCTGTGAAAACCCTTCCAACCCCGACACCACTCCCCATTTCTGTTAACACCTCTGTGAAAACCCTTCCAACCCCGACACCACTCCCCATTTCTGTTAACACCCCCTGTGAAAACCCTTCCAACCCCTACACCACTCCCCATTTCTGTTAACACCCTCTGTGAAAACCCTTCCAACCCCTACACCACTCCCCATTTCTGTTAACACACTCTGTGAAAACCCTTTCAATCCCCACACCACTCCCCATTTCTGTTAACACACTCTGTGAAAACCCTTTCAATCCCCACACCACTCCCCATTTCTGTTAACACCTCCGATCCTTGCAGCCCTCACCATCTGTGAAAACCCTTCTGACCCTACACCCATCACCATTCTGTAAACCCGCCTCACCCCTACGCCACTCGTCATCTCTGTAAAACCCTCCGCCGTCCATCTCGGCGCATTCAGGTGACAGCTGACCCGAGAAAGACACCGACCGTGGCAGGTGGCGGAGCTCACAAAACACATTCACACTGGCTGATTTAGTAAACCTATCGATTTGCATGCTGATCTTCACTAAGACTCTTCCTACCTTCCCATCTTTACTTTCCCCCTCCACTTTCTGCTTTCCACAAGGATTCCATTCGTCTCTTCCCACTAATCCCCCTCCTGGAACATATCCTTGCAAGCGAGGGAAGTTCTACAGGCTCCCATTTTCTTTCCCTCTCAGCTCCATTCGTCCTTCCAGGTGAGTCAACACTTCACCTGTGAGTCTGTCAGGTTGATCTACTCTACCTGATGCTGCTGGTTCATCCTCCGCTACGTCAGTGAGGCCCAGTGTAGATCGGGAGTCCACTTTGTCAAATACCTTTGCTCTGTCCACAACAATCGGAATTTCCCGGTCACAAACAGGCGAAAATCTGCAGATGCTGGAAATCCAAGCAACACAGGAGAAATTTTTTTGACGATTTCAAGTTCCCTGGCCACGTTCATCTTACTGTCACTGTGGATACCCCGTTCATGTACACCTCCCCCTCCCACCAGGAAAGTCACAGAGCTCTCCGTTTCCTTCTGGATACCAGACCCAACGAGTTCCCCTCCACCAACACCCTCCTGCTCTTTGTTTCGCTTGTCTTCTTTGTTTGAGCTGAGCTCGACTGTCACTTCTTTCTGTCACCTTGCAGTGAACTGGTGCTGGTCACGTGTGTGAATGATTTGGAGGGGAATGCAGATCGAACAATTAGTGAGATTGTGGATGACACCAGAACTGGTGTGTGGTGGAAGTGAGGGTTGTCTGAGGTTACAGTGGGGTGGAGACCAGCTGGGGAAGTGAGGGTTGTCTGAGGTTACAGTGGGGTGGAGACCAGCTGGGGAAGTGGGCATAGGAGAGCAGCGGATCATTACTGTTACTCAAAAACAGGTCTTCAGGAGGTCAAAAAGACCATCATTCAGATGGAGAGACAGCTTCCCTTGGGGCTCTGGATTCACCAGACAAGACTGGTGCTATGGTTCAGTTCATCAGGTTGGAGGGAACCAAGACAGAATATAAGGTGTTGCTCCTCCATCCCGAGCGTGACGTCCTCAATTAGGGGAACACTTCGACGAGCAGTTTCACGCCATACGTCACAAGCAGAACTTGCCAGGGCCAAACCTTTTACTAGTGAATTCCATCCCCGTTCTGACGTGTCAATCCACGGCCTCCTCTTGTGCCGCGATGAAACCCCCTGTGATGGCATGAATATTGATCTCGCCTTCCGATAGACCATCCCCACCCCCACCCCCGCCTTCTTCTATTCCGCACTCTGACCTTATACTTCTCACCTGCCTATTACTTCCCCTGGGTCCCCTCCTCCCTCTCTCTCTCCTCTGATCCACTCTCCTCTCTGATCAGATTCATTCTTCTCAACCCTTGCCCTTTTCCACCCACCTGGTTTCACCTGTCACCTGCTAGCTAGCCTCTTTCCCCTCCCCTTATTTTATTTTTTTTAATTTTGGCTTCTTCTGGGTACATCCAGCACCCAGGGCATGCCCTTTTCTTACTGTTACTGTCAGGTATGAGGTACAGAAGCCTGAAGACACACACTCAGCGATTCAGGAATAGCTTCGTCCCTTCTACCATCTGATCCCTAAATGGACATGTTACCCTTGGACACGACCTCACTTTTTTAATATAATGTATGTCTGTTTTTTGCACATTTTAAAAATCTATTCAATATACTATACTGTAATTGATTTACTTATTCATGTTAACAGCAGCATGATTAACTGCTGCTCAGTTAACAAGTTTCATGCCGGTGATAATAAACCTGATTCTGATTCTGATTCCCCGTTGTTTCTCAGCCCTGCCGAAGGGTCTCGGGCCAAAACGCCGACCGTTTATTCTTTCTCGTGGATGCTGCCTGAGCTGCCGAGCTCCTCCAGCGTTTTGTGAGAGGAGTTTTGATTAAAAGGTTAGGTTCTCCCAACTCATGCCGGGAGACCGAGTCCTCATAAGGAATTCGATGCTGACTGGGAAGTGTAAGTTGGCTGACTGCAGGGCCTGTGTTGTGGAGAGTCAGATGTCAAACGTACCAGTTTTCCGGGTGAAACCAGAGGATGAGAACGGGCCTGTCAAAATTTCCATCGGACCCACCTTCTGCCTCTGGGACAAGAGTTGCGGGTTGACCCAGAGGCTACAACTAGTGAGAGGATTCTGTGGCGACACGGAGCGACTGAAGGAGAGATTATACCGGCCCCCGCCCCTGAAAGGGATAGTATTTCGGAGGATAAGGAAATGGGGGTGTGGTATAAGGTGCCTTTTGCTAACTCCCCGCTGATTTAGGAAGAGATTCCTAACCCTTCTCACGGTGAGTGGTGAGTTAGATGAAATCGGAGGAGTGGGGGGATGTCTATCTGTGGACAGACTGGATTTCAGCGGGACGCCGGGAAGGAATGAAGTGGGGCTCAGCCAAGTGGCAGAGGGGTCCGAGTTTCAGGAGGGCACGCGTGACAGACCGGGGGCGGCTTCGGCACGTGGACCGGAGTTTCTGAACCTGAAGAGGTAGATGATGGGGTAAGGAGGTCTCAAAGAACAGGAGACTACGAGATAGGCTGGCCTATGGAGCACCGGGGGAACAGACTGTGGCACCTATCGCCTTGGTGAGCTGCGACACTGCCATTTACACCTGGGTTGGTCTGCGTGCTTTGCATGAAGGGGTGGCAAATTATTCCAATGTCAGAGCAACATGATTAATTTTGGTGGGGGACAGTGCACCACCCTGTTTCACTGCTAACACAATGTTCTTTCTATAGAAGGAGTGTTTGCGTTATGGTTAAAGATAAGGGGTGCATTAGAATGTGAGCTGTTCAATGAAGGGAGTGCGTATACCGCCACCTGCCTGACACCAGGGTGATCCGGGTGTTTGTTCGGTGGGAGATGAAGGGAGTGCGTTTCACACCACCTGCCTGACACCAGGGTGATCCGGGTGTTTGTTCGGTGGGAGATGAAGGGAGTGCGTTTCACGCCACCTGCCTGACAACAGGGTGATCCGGGTGTTTGTCCGGTGGGAGATGAAGGGAATGCGTTTCACGCCACCTGCCTGACACCGGGGTGATCTGGGTGTGTGTTCGGTGGGAGATGAAGGGAGTGCGTTTCACGCCACCTGCCTGACGCCAGGGTGATCCGGGTGTTTGTCCGGTGGGAGATGAAGGGAATGCGTTTCACGCCAGCTGCCTGACACCGGAGTGATCTGGGTGTGTGTTCGGTGGGAGATGAAGGGAGTGCGTTTCACGCCACCTGCCTGACACCAGGGTGATCCGGGTGTTTGTCCGGTGGGAGATGAAGGGAATGCGTTTCACGCCACCTGCCTGACGCCAGGGTGATCCGGGTGTTTGTCCGGTGGGAGATGAAGGGAGTGCGTTTCACGCCACCTGCCTGAAACCAGGGTGATCCGGGTGTTTGTTCGGTGGGAGGAGAAGGGAGTGCGTTTCACGCCACCTGCCTGACACCAGGGTGATCCGGGTGTTTGTCCGGTGGGAGATGAAGGGATTGCGTTTCACGCCACCTGCCTGAAACCAGGGTGATCCGGGTGTTTGTTCGGTGGGAGATGAAGGCATTGCGTTTCACGCCACCTGCCTGACACCAGGGTGATCCGGGTGTTTGTCCGGTGGGAGATGAAGGGAGTGCGTTTCACGCCACCTGCCTGACACCAGGGTGATCCGGGTGTTTGTCCGGTGGGAGATGAAGGGAGTGCGTTTCACGCCACCTGCCTGAAACCAGGGTGATCCGGGTGTTTGTCCGGTGGGAGATGAAGGGAGTGCGTTTCACGCCACCTGCCTGACACCAGGGTGATCCGGGTGTTTGTTCGGTGGGAGATGAAGGGAGTGCGTATACCGCAACCTGCCTGACACCAGGGTGATCTGGGTGTTTGTTCGGTGGGAGATGAAGGGAGTGCGTTTCACGCCACCTGCCTGACACCGGGGTGACCCGGGTGTTTGTCCGGTGGGAGATGAAGGGAGTGCGTATACCGCAACCTGCCTGACACCAGGGTGATCTGGGTGTTTGTTCGGTGGGAGATGAAGGGAGTGCGTTTCACGCCACCTGCCTGACACCAGGGTGATCCGGGTGTTTGTTCGGTGGGAGATGAAGGGAGTGCGTTTCACACCACCTGCCTGACACCAGGGTGATCCGGGTGTTTGTTCGGTGGGAGATGAAGGGAGTGCGTTTCACGCCACCTGCCTGACAACAGGGTGATCCGGGTGTTTGTCCGGTGGGAGATGAAGGGAATGCGTTTCACGCCACCTGCCTGACACCGGGGTGATCTGGGTGTGTGTTCGGTGGGAGATGAAGGGAGTGCGTTTCACGCCACCTGCCTGACGCCAGGGTGATCCGGGTGTTTGTCCGGTGGGAGATGAAGGGAATGCGTTTCACGCCAGCTGCCTGACACCGGAGTGATCTGGGTGTGTGTTCGGTGGGAGATGAAGGGAGTGCGTTTCACGCCACCTGCCTGACACCAGGGTGATCCGGGTGTTTGTCCGGTGGGAGATGAAGGGAATGCGTTTCACGCCACCTGCCTGACGCCAGGGTGATCCGGGTGTTTGTCCGGTGGGAGATGAAGGGAGTGCGTTTCACGCCACCTGCCTGAAACCAGGGTGATCCGGGTGTTTGTTCGGTGGGAGGAGAAGGGAGTGCGTTTCACGCCACCTGCCTGACACCAGGGTGATCCGGGTGTTTGTCCGGTGGGAGATGAAGGGAGTGCGTTTCACGCCACCTGCCTGAAACCAGGGTGATCCGGGTGTTTGTTCGGTGGGAGATGAAGGCATTGCGTTTCACGCCACCTGCCTGACACCAGGGTGATCCGGGTGTTTGTCCGGTGGGAGATGAAGGGAGTGCGTTTCACGCCACCTGCCTGACACCAGGGTGATCCGGGTGTTTGTCCGGTGGGAGATGAAGGGAGTGCGTTTCACGCCACCTGCCTGAAACCAGGGTGATCCGGGTGTTTGTCCGGTGGGAGATGAAGGGAGTGCGTTTCACGCCACCTGCCTGACACCAGGGTGATCCGGGTGTTTGTTCGGTGGGAGATGAAGGGAGTGCGTATACCGCAACCTGCCTGACACCAGGGTGATCTGGGTGATTGTTCGGTGGGAGATGAAGGGAGTGCGTTTCACGCCACCTGCCTGACACCGGGGTGACCCGGGTGTTTGTCCGGTGGGAGATGAAGGGAGTGCGTATACCGCAACCTGCCTGACACCAGGGTGATCTGGGTGTTTGTTCGGTGGGAGATGAAGGGAGTGCGTTTCACGCCACCTGCCTGACACCAGGGTGATCCGGGTGTTTGTTCGGTGGGAGATGAAGGGAGTGCGTATACCGCAACCTGCCTGACACCAGGGTGATCTGGGTGTTTGTCCGGTGGGAGATGAAGGGAGTGCGTTTCTCGCCACCTGCCTGACACCGGGGAGATCTGGGAGTTTGTCCGGTGGGAGATGAAGGGAATGCGTTTCTCGCCACCTGCCTGACACCAGGGTGATCTGGGTGTCTGTTCGGTGGGAGATGAAGGGAGTGCGTTTCACGCTACCTGCCTGACACCAGGGTGATCCGGGTGTTTGTCCGGTGGGAGATGAAGGGAGTGCGTTTCACGCCACCTGCCTGACACCAGGGTGATCCGGGTGTTTGTCCGGTAGGAGATGAAGGGAGTGCGTTTCACGCCACCTGCCTGAAACCAGGGTGATCCGGGTGTTTGTCCGGTGGGAGATGAAGGGAGTGCGTTTCACGCCACCTGCCTGACACCAGGGTGATCCGGGTGTTTGTCCGGTGGGAGATGAAGGGAGTGCGTTTCACGCCACCTGCCCGACACCAGGGTGATCTGGGTGTTTGTTCGGTGGGAGATGAAGGGAGTGCGTTTCACGCCACCTGCCTGACACCAGGGTGATCTGGATGTTTGTCCGGTGGGGGATGAAGGGAGTGCGTTTCACGCCACCTGCCTGACACCAGGGTGATCCGGCTGTTTGTTCGGTGGGAGATGAAGGGAGTGCGTTTCACGCCACCTGCCTGACACCAGGATGATCCGGGTGTTTGTCCGGTGGGAGATGAAGGGAGTGCGTTTCACGCCACCTGCCTGACACCAGGGTGATCCGGGTGTTTGACCGGTGGGAGATGAAGGGAGTGCGTTTCACGCCACCTGCCTGACACCAGGGCGATCCGGGTGTTTGTCCGGTGGGAGATGAAGGGAGTGCGTTTCACGCCACCTGCCTGACACCGGGGTGATCTGGGTGTTTGTCCGGTGGGAGATGAAGGGAGTGCGTATACCGCCACCTGCCTGATACCAGGGTGATCTGGGTGTTTGTTCGGTGGGAGATGAAGGGAGTGCGTTTCACGCCACCTGCCTGACACCAGGATGATCCGGGTGTTTGTCCGGTGGGAGATGAAGGGAGTGCGTTTCACGCCACCTGCCTGACACCAGGGTGATCCGGGTGTTTGTCCGGTGGGAGATGAAGGGAGTGCGTTTCACGCCACCTGCCTGACACCAGGGCGATCCGGGTGTTTGTCCGGTGGGAGATGAAGGGAGTGCGTTTCACGCCACCTGCCTGACACCGGGGTTATCTGGGTGTTTGTCCGGTGGGAGATGAAGGGAGTGCGTATACCGCCACCTGCCTGACACCAGGGTGATCCGGGTGTTTGTCCGGTGGGGGATGAAGGGAGTGCGTTTCACGCCACCTGCCTGACACCAGGGTGATCCGGGTGTTTGTCCGGTGGGAGATGAAGGGAGTGCGTTTCACGCCACCTGCCTGACACCGGGGTGATCCGGGTGTTTGTCCGGTGGGAGATGAAGGGAATGCGTTTCACGCCACCTGCCTGACACCAGGGTGATCCGGGTGTGTGTTCGGTGGGAGATGAAGGGAGTGCGTTTCACGCCACCTGCCTGACACCAGGGTGATCCGGGTGTTTGTCCGGTGGGAGATGAAGGGAGTGCGTTTCACGCCACCTGCCTGACACCAGGGTGATCTGGGTGTTTGTTCGGTGGGAGATGAAGGGAGTGCGTATACCGCCACCTGCCTGACACCAGGGTGATCTGGGTGTTTGTTCGGTGGGAGATGAAGGGAGTGCGTTTCACACCACCTGCTTAACACCAGGGTGATCCGGGTGTTTGTTCGGTGGGAGATGAAGGGAATGCGTTTCACGCCACCTGCCTGACACCAGGGTGATCTGGGTGTTTGTTCGGTGGGAGATGAAGGGAGTGCGTATACAGCCACCTGCCTGACACCAGGGTGATCTGGGTGTTTGTTCGGTGGGAGATGAAGGGAGTGCGTTTCACACCACCTGCTTAACACCAGGGTGATCCGGGTGTTTGTTCGGTGGGAGATGAAGGGAATGCGTTTCACGCCACCTGCCTGACACCAGGGTGATCTGGGTGTTTGTTCGGTGGGAGATGAAGGGAGTGCGTATACCGCCACCTGCCTGACACCAGGGTGATCAGGGTGTTTGTTCGGTGGGAGATGAAGGGAGTGCGTTTCACGCCACCTGCCTGACACCAGGGTGATCCGGGTGTTTGTCCGGTGGGAGATGAAGGGAGTGCGTTTCACGCCACCTGCCTGACACCAGGGTGATCCGGGTGTTTGTTCGGTGGGAGATGAAGGGAGTGCGTTTCACGTCACCTGACCGACACCAGGGTGATCTGGGTGTTTGTCCGGTGGGAGATGAAGGGAGTGCGATTCACGCCACTTGCCTGACACCAGGGTGATCTGGGTCTTTGTCCGGTGGGAGATGAAGGGAGTGTGTTTCACGTCACCTGCCCGACACCAGGGTGATCTGGGTGTTTGTTCGGTGGGAGATGAAGGGAGTGCGTTTCACGCCACCTGCCTGACACCAGGGTGATCTGGGTGCTTGTTCGGTGGGAGATGAAGGGAGTGCGTTTCACGCCACCTGCCTGACACCAGGGTGATCCGGGTGTTTGTTCGGTGGGAGATGAAGGGAGTGCGTTTCACGCCACCTGCCCGACACCAGGGTGATCTGGGTGTTTGTCCGGTGGGAGATGAAGGGAGTGCGTTTCACGCCACCTGCTTAACATCAGGGTGATCTGGGTGTTTGTTCGGTGGGAGATGAAGGGAGTGCGATTCACGCCACCTGCCTGACACCAGGGTGATCTGGGTCTTTGTCCGGTGGGAGATGAAGGGAGTGTGTTACACGTCACCTGCCCGACACCAGGGTGATCTGGGTGTTTGTCCGGTGGGAGATGAAGGGAGTGCGTTTCACGCCACCTGCCTGACACCAGGGTGATCCGGGTGTGTGTTCGGTGGGAGATGAAGGGAGTGCGTTTCACGCCACCTGCCTGACACCAGTGTGATCCGGGTGTTTCTCCGGTGGGTGATGAAGGGAGTGCGTTTCACACCAACTGCCTGACACCGGGGTGATCCGGGTGTGTGTTCGGTGGGAGATGAAGGGAGTGCGTTTCACGCCACTTGCCTGACGCCAGGGTGATCCGGGTCTTTGTCTTGTGGGAGATGAAGGGAGTGTGTTTCACGCCACCTGCCTGACACCGGGGTGATCCGGGGGTTTCTCCGGTGGGAGATGAAGGGAGTGCTTTTCACGCCACCTGCCTGACACCAGGGTGATCTGGGTGTTTGTCCGGTGGGAGATGAAGGGAGTGTGTTTCACGCCACCTGCCTGACGCCAGGGTGATCTGGGTGTGTGTCCGGTGGGAGATGAAGGGAGTGTGTTTCACGCCACCTGCCTGACACCAGGGTGATCTGGGTCTTTGCTCGGTGGGAGATGAAGGGAGTGCGTTTCACGCCACCTGCCTGACACCAGGGTGATCTTGGTGTTTGTCCGGTGGGAGATGAAGGGAGTGCGTTTCACGACACCTGCCTGACACCAGGGTGATCTTTGTGTTTGTCCGCTGGGAGTTGAAGGGAGTGTGTTTCACGCCACCTGACTGACACCAGGGTGAATTGGGTGTTTGTTCGGTGGGGGATGAAGGGAGTGTGTTTCACGCCACCTGCCTGACGCCAGGGTGATCCGGGTGTTTGTTCGGTGGGAGATGAAGGGAGTGCGTTTCACGCCACTTGCCTGTCGCCAGGGTGATTCGGGTGTATGTCCGGTGGGAGATGAAGGGAGTGCGTTTCACGCCACTTGCCTGACACCAGGGAGATCTGGGTGTTTGTTCGGTGGGAGATGAAGGGAGTGCGTTTCACGCCACCTGCCTGACACCAGGGTGATCTTTGTGTTTGTCCGCTGGGAGTTGAAGGGAGTGCGTTTCACACCACCTGCCTGACACCAGGGTGATCCGGGTGTTTGTCCGGTGGGGGATGAAGGGAGTGCGTTTCACGCCAACTGCCTGACACCAGGGTGATCCGGGTGTTTGTCCGGTGGGAGATGAAGGGAATGCGTTTCACACCACCTGCTTGACGCCAGGGTGTTCCGGGTGTTTGTCCGGTGGGAGATGAAGGGAGTGCGTTTCACGCCACCTGCCTGACACCAGGGTGATCCGGGTGTTTGTCCGGTGGGAGATGAAGGGAGTGCGTTTCACGCCACCTGCCTGAAACCAGGGTGATCCGGGTGTTTGTCCGGTGGGAGATGAAGGGAGTGCGTTTCACGCCACCTGCCTGACACCAGGGTGATCCGGGTGTTTGTCCGGTGGGAGATGAAGGGAGTGCGTTTCACGCCACCTGCCTGACACCAGGGTGATCCGGGTGTTTGTTCGGTGGGAGATGAAGGGAGTGCGTTTCACGCCACCTGCCTGACACCAGGGTGATCCGGGTGTTTGTTCGGTGGGAGATGAAGGGAGTGCGTTTCACGCCACCTGCCCGACACCAGGGTGATCTGGGTGTTTGTTCGGTGGGAGATGAAGGGAGTGCGTTTCACGCCACCTGCCCGACACCAGGGTGATCTGGGTGTGTGTTCGGTGGGAGATGAAGGGAGTGCGTTTCACGCCACCTGCCTGACACCAGGGTGATCTGGATGTTTGTCCGGTGGGGGATGAAGGGAGTGCGTTTCACGCCACCTGCCTGACACCAGGGTGATCCGGCTGTTTGTTCGGTGGGAGATGAAGGGAGTGCGTTTCACGCCACCTGCCTGACACCAGGATGATCCGGGTGTTTGTCCGGTGGGAGATGAAGGGAGTGCGTTTCACGCCACCTGCCTGACACCAGGGTGATCCGGGTGTTTGTCCGGTGGGAGATGAAGGGAGTGCGTTTCACGCCACCTGCCTGACACCAGGGCGATCCGGGTGTTTGTCCGGTGGGAGATGAAGGGAGTGCGTTTCACGCCACCTGCCTGACACCGGGGTGATCTGGGTGTTTGTCCGGTGGGAGATGAAGGGAGTGCGTATACCGCCACCTGCCTGACACCAGGGTGATCCGGGTGTTTGTCCGGTGGGAGATGAAGGGAGTGCGTTTCACGCCACCTGCCTGACACCAGGATGATCCGGGTGTTTGTCCGGTGGGAGATGAAGGGAGTGCGTTTCACGCCACCTGCCTGACACCAGGGTGATCTGGGTGTTTGTCCGGTGGGAGATGAAGGGAGTGCGTTTCACGCCACCTGCCTGACACCAGGGTGATCCAGGTGTGTGTTCGGTGGGAGATGAAGGGAGTGCGTTTCACGCCACCTGCCTGACACCAGTGTGATCCGGGTGTTTCTCCGGTGGGTGATGAAGGGAGTGCGTTTCACACCAACTGCCTGACACCGGGGTGATCCGGGTGTGTGTTCGGTGGGAGATGAAGGGAGTGCGTTTCACGCCACTTGCCTGACGCCAGGGTGATCCGGGTGTTTGTCCGGTGGGAGATGAAGGGAATGCGTTTCACACCACCTGCTTGACGCCAGGGTGTTCCGGGTGTTTGTCCGGTGGGAGATGAAGGGAGTGCGTTTCACGCCACCTGCTTGACGCCAGGGTTTTCCGGGTGTTTGTCCGGTGGGAGATGAAGGGAGTGCGTTTCACGCCACCTGCTTGACGCCGGGGTGATCCGGGTGTTTGTCCGGTGGGAGATGAAGGGAGTGCGTTTCACGCCACCTGCCTGACACCGGGGTGATCCGGGTGTTTGTCCGGTGGGAGATGAAGGGAATGCGTTTCACGCCACCTGCCTGACACCAGGGTGTTCCGGGTCTTTGTCCGGTGGGAGATGAAGGGAGTGCGTTTCACGCCACCTGCCTGACGCCAGGGTGATCCGGGTGTTTGTCCGGTGGGAGATGAAGGGAGTGCGTTTCACACCACCTGCCTGACACCAGGGTGTTCCGGGTGTTTGTCCGGTGGGAGATGAAGGGAGTGCGTTTCACGCCACCTGCCTGACACCAGGGTGTTCCGGGTGTTTGTCCGGTGGGAGATGAAGGGAGTGCGTTTCACGCCACCTGCCTGACACCAGGGTGATCCGGGTGTTTGTTCGGTGGGAGAGGAAGGGAATGCGTTTCACACCACCTGCTTGACACCAGGGTGATCCGGGTGTTTGTCCGGTGGGAGATGAAGGGAATGCGTTTCACACCACCTGCTTGACGCCAGGGTGATCTGGGTGTTTGTTCGGTGGGAGAGGAAGGGGGTGCGTTCCACGCCACCTGCCTGACACCAGGGTGATCTGGGTGTTTGTTCGGTGGGAGATGAAGGGAGAAGATGCCGGAGTGGAGAGGGTGTAGTACTCCACCTGGAGCGGCGCCATAATCGGACGAAGGCCGGAGAGATCGAAGGAGGGGAAACCGTGAGCTCCAACTTGTGCACATCGGACCGGTTCGTTAAAATGGACCCTTTTCTCTTTTTGTTTGCTTTCTCTTTACTAACCCTTTAGTCAAATTAAGATTTATAAAGCTAAATCGTTTAATTTTGTATGGTGCACTGTCTGTTGTTTCTTGGTACTGATTTGTAACAGGGTAAAAAATCACGCAGCTTCCACCCAAACAGGGGGTCTCGGGTGAGCTCACACCTCAATCTCACGTGCTTGGTGGGGCCAGAGATGGTTTTCCCCAGACTTGCATAGCCAATGGAGCCGGAGTGTTTCACCGTCATCTCCTCGTTGCAGCGAGTATCATCCCACCGGGATAGTGCTGGTGCCACTGTGGGAAGCATGCTTTTGATTTATCTTCTGCTTTCAATACAATCCAGCCACGTCTTCTCAGCAAGAAGCTGCAAAGGATGGGTGTAGACAAATCCACTCTCTCCTGGATCACTGCCTTCCTGACTGATAGAGTCAGTCTTCTGGTTCTAGAAAACCGTTTGTTGCTAGTCAAGAAATTAAATTGGTCCCTCCATTTAGTGAAACAGAAGTGGAAAGATATTTCCAACATTTTGAAAAAAATTGCTCAGATTTCAGAGTGGCCGAAAGATAAATGGTCAGTGTTGTTACAAAGTGTAATTAAAGGCAAAGCACAACAAGTTTATACAGCTTTAACTGCTGCGCAAGCACTTGATTATACTATTGTGAAAAAGCATATTTTAAAAGCATATGAATTGGTCCCAGAAGAGTATAGAGAAAGATACAGAAGTTTGAAGAAGTCTGTGGAAAGAACTTAGGTGGAATTTGCCTATGTGTGTTTTGAGAGATGGGTTTCTTCTGAAAATGTAAATGGGGACTATGATACATTGAGAGAGCTGATTTTGATGGAGGAATTTAAAAGAAGCATCCCTGTTGAAGTAAAGACCTACTTAAATGAGAGGGATACTGTTACATTGCAGAACTCTGCTAGATTAGCTTATGAGTATGTTTTAATCCATAAGAATAAATTTCCTCAGGGCAGAATTTTTAAGAGGAAAAATAACACGGAGACTCAAGGTAAATCAGAAATTAAATCAGAAGTTAAGGAGAAAGGAAAACCTGTGAAGGAAAGACAGTTTGGTATTATTTGTAACTACTATAAGAAACCTGGCCATGTAATAGCTAACTGTTTCAGATTGAAAAAGAAAGAGAAGGAAGCAGTTCCAGATGTTTGTGTGCAACATACTGAAGCACCTGTAAAGTTACAGGGTTCGATAAACACAAATGAGCTTTTGTTAGAGTCTGACCAAGTTAGAAAGGGATATGATCATTTTATAACTGAAGGGTTTGTATCCTTGAAAGAAGGATCTACTCTGGTGCCAATAAAAATCCTTAGGGATACTGGAGCTTCTCAATCACTGATGTTAGACAGAGTATTGAAGTTCAACGAAGAGTCCGATACTGGTGAGGTAAATTATGTAAGAGTTGTTGGGAGTGATTTTATGCCTGTGCATTTGCATAAAGTAGATTTAAAGTCAGGGTTAGTTACAGGATTTGTTAAAGTAGGATTACAGCCTAGCTTACCTGTGAAGGATATTTCTTTATTGTTAGGTAATGACTTGGCGGGTGGACAGGTTTTACCTGAAGTGCATTTGACAAAGGAGTCAGAGGAACCAGAGATGAATTCTAACACAGATATTTCCTGTGTTGTGATTAGAGCTATGGCTAAAAAGATTGATGCGCAGAATGAGGTTGTTACTCATGACTGTTCAACTCAGGATTCGAGTTTTGAGAATGTGTCAGAGACTTTCTTACCTTCGTTGTTTGAACAAGATTCCTGGAGTAAGTCTGACTATGAAGATTTATCTCTGTCTCGGAAGGAGATGATAGCAGAGCAGAATAGAGACCCTGAGATTATAAAATTAAGAGAACAAGCTCTACCAGATAGTGAAATTGAGAAGGTGCCAGTAGGATATTATATGGAAAAAGGAGTGTTGATGAGGAAGTGGATTAGTAAGGAAATAAACACTAATTTGTTGGACTATGTTTTGAAATTTAAGGACAGGTTACATAAAGCTTGTAGCTTAGCCAAGGAAATTTTAAAGTTGGCTCAGGAGAATGTGAAAACCTTATACGATAAAGAAGCTAGGATGAGGATGTTTAAGCCTGGAGATAAGGTGTTGGCTCTTTTCCCAGTGCAAACGAATCCTTTACAAGCTAGATTTCATGGTCCTTATGAAATTGTGTCTAAAAACAATGATGTGGATTATGTGATAAAACCTCCAGATCGTAGAAGGTCAACACAACTTTCTCATATTAATATGATTAAACCATATTTTGAGAAACAATCTGATACTGTGACTGTTATGGTTAATGATAATGAGTTTGATTTAACTAGGAACATGATAGTTGATTCATCTGAATTTCATTCTAAATCCAACAGTTTTTTTGTTAGGTTATCAAATTCAACCATTCTGGGAAATATTGATGAGAAATTAGCACATTTACAGCTGGAGCAGGAACAGCAGATGAAGGAATTAATTTTTAAGTATAAGGATGTGTTTCCAGATGTTCCGAGAAGGACTACTATAGCTTCACATGATGTAGATGTTGGAGATGTCAAACCTGTTAAACAACACCCATATAGGATGAACATAGTAAAATTGTGAACTTGCTGAGAAAGAAATTAAATATATGTTACTGAATAATATTATTAGACCTTCTAACTCGAATTGGAATTCACCCTGTGTTATGGTGCCAAAACCAGATGGTAGTGTTAGGTTTTGTACGGACTATAGGAAGGTGAATGCTTTAACGAAAACAGATGCATATCAAATTCCTAGAGTAGATGATTGTGTAGATAAAGTTGGAAAAGCAAAGTTCCTTACAAAGATTGATTTATTGGAAGGGTATTGGTGTGTTCCATTAACGGACAGAGGTAGAGAGATTTCTGCATTTGTAACTCCATCTGGGCTATATGAATATAATGTTCTTCCATTTGTGATGAAAAATGCCCCAGGTACTTTCCAGAGGATGATTAACTCTGTGATTCAGGGATTGAAAGATACTGATGCTTATATTGATGATTTAGTGACAGGAAATGATACTTGGGAAGCACACATTATTGCGGTGGAGAAATTATTTGAAAGGCTTTCAAAAGCGAACTTAACTATTAATTTAGCTAAGAGTGAATTTGGACATGCCACTGTGACTTACCTTGGTTATGTTGTGTGTCAAGGTAAGGTAGCTCCTGTTCAGGCAAATGTTCGGGTAATTTTAGAGATTCGCACTCCAACCGGGAAAAAAACTCTCAGAAGATTCTTGGGAATGGTAGGATATTATCGGAAATTTTGTAAGACTTTTGCTAATGTTGCCCTTCCATTAACTAACCCTTTGCAGAAGAATGTGAATATAGTGTGGACAGTGCCTTGTCAAGAAGCATTTGAAAAATTGAAAACAATGATATCTCAACAACCTGTGCTCAAGGCACCTGACATTGCTAAACTTTTTTCATTAGCTGTAGATGCTAGTGATGAGGCTGCAGGAGCAGTATTAATGCAAAGGAATGAGGGTGATGAAGTTGATCATCCAGTAACTTACTTTTCTAAGAAATTTAATAAGCATCAAAGAAAATATTCGACAATAGAGAAGGAATTGTTATCTCTTGTTTTAGCTTTAGAATATTTTGAGGTATATGTTGGTACAACTCAAAAACCACTTATTGTTTAAGCTGATCATAATCCGTTAGTTTTTCTGAGTAAGATGAAAAACAAAAACAGAAGGTTATTAAATTGCAGTTTGATGTTACAAGAGTACAATATTGTGACAACTCATATTAAAGGTAAAGATAATGTGGTTGCTGATTGTCTATCACGATGTTGAATGTACAATGTAATTTTTTTATGGAGTGTTTTTTTACAATTGTAACACCCTACTGTATTGTATGATGATACTGTATTATATATTGTGTATGTTATAAAATTTATACATTTGTTTTTTTTGTAAATAATTGTTAAAATTTTTGTTCTTGACAGAGAATTTTTTTTGGAGAGAGTTATTACGTACCCGTGACACGTGACAGTGGTGTACTTGTCACGTGACAGGTGTTGAAGCTATTACTGGACTTGAGGTAATGGTCCTGCGATGGTGGAGTGACGTCATTTTCCCGCCATTAGAGGTCATGTGACGGTTTTTTTTTACAGGGTATAAAAGGAGGACCCCTGCCTTTGAGGAGGGGCAGTTTGTGGCTGGATTTGCCATGTTGACTTAATGCCACTGCGTGATTTAAAGTTATGACGCAGTTTAGTTGAAAGATGAAGTTTTATTTAATGCCTAAAGTTTAAAAGGTCATTGCCAGCAATTTCTTTATAATACTGCTAGTTGAGAATTAGTGGAGAGTGAAGATCGGAGTTCGGGAGTTAAAAGATCGAGGAAAGTCGATTTCGACGGTGAAACAGGTTCGACCTTGTCTGATCCTCATTCGGAAGGATTTTGTTGACTGTACCCGTGTTAAACCCTGTGAATAGCAGAAAGGATTGGGAACAGTTTTGTAAAGGAATGGTCAGTGCCTTTAAGCCGTTTCATTTTTCCATCTCCGTAAATTCTTCGTGGGAAGTAGGTTGACTGGGAACTGAAACAACACGACGTGAAAGAGAATTTAAATCGTCTTAAAAAGTCTCCCTTAAATGGACTGTGAGCATTTTGAACTTTTGCAATACTACTTTGAAGAACTGTTTTTGCAGCATCGCTTTAAGAACTGTTTAAGCTGCCGCACAACAGCTGATTTCCGGTTACGTCAGTGATTTGTTTACTTTTGGGGGTTTGTTTTTCAGTGTTTTAATAAACTTTTTACTTTTTATCAAAACCCTGCCTCACTCATATATTTATTGTTGCTAAGTCCGTAACAGGATAAAGACCTTCCACCCGGCAAAGCAGAAGCTAAGGGGCTGGTGGGATTGACAATTATAGCAAGACTGTTGGGTTAATGAGCATAAAGGAAACACCACTGCAGAATGCGTAACTGTTAGCTTTATGGGGGAGCAGAGTGAAACAAAAGGGAAAGAATTTTATCAAAAGAGTAGCAGTGAAGGTTTTATTTTCTAATTCTCTGCACCACACTCCAGTGGCTGGAATCCGACTTTAACTTGTTCTGTCAAACGCCTTTTAACCAAAACCCGCCCTATTTCGTTACATTAGCAAATCATTCAAGGGGAAGGCGGAGAGTAGTGTGATTGACATTGGATTCGGCAGTCAGTAATCGACTAGATCCCCGCCGTTTTGTGGGCTGTAAGGTTGATGGGCCGCAAAGGGAATAGATGGACATATGCACAGACCAATGGTTGGACAGCGTTTCGGTGCAGGTCTTTGACTGTCATCTGGCAGGTCCAATGCGGTACAAAGTCTCCAGGACGGTGCCTTGCCCCTCACAAAACACACACTATCCTAACGTTCCAGAGCTGTCGGTCGATGCGACAACCTGCCGGGAATAACCCCTGGGTGATCAGGGGGTGAATGTGAGGAGCTGGAACCCTCACTACAACCGCCTTTGGCTTGTGCTCAGGACGCGGCTTTATTAATGGACTGAAGCACCCAGATGACCGGATATTTCACCGCGCTCATCACCTGCTCCCTGAATTTCGACTGAATCACCGCGTAAATAAATGTGTTCGTGCAGCAGCTGCAATTCATCAGTAAAACTCCGACGTAGTGAAAGATCAATTCAGAATCATTGAATTCGAATCCTTTTCCTGAAACCTGATAATATATGAAATTTATAACCATTGTCATCCACAGGAGGATGAAGCTGCCGGAGATTGTGAAGAGTAAAACCACAGACCTCCTCCTGCTCTCTATCTCCGGGTCACTGCGGTTCTCTCCCTTGCTCTGACCCTTCAGCCCCTTACGGACCCGACTGGCGACTAAAATGTGTCTGACTGTCAGAGCGTTGAGCAGCAGGATCACAGCCAAAGGGAGGAACGGAACTAAAACCGTATCGAGCCAGTCATATACCACCCACCAGGGGTCAGTGAGATAATTGTCCCTGAGGTCACAGTGCCACGATACATTGTCGATGATCATCCTGGGTTCCCGTGTGAAGTATCGGGGAACGTTTTTCAGACAGAACAGTACACCGGTTGTTGTCAGAACCACAGTCGCAGTTTTCCCGGTGCAATATTTTGTTTTCAGCTTCCGGCAGCAAATGGCGACAAACCGGTCAAAGGTGAAAGTGACGGTGAACCAGACAGAACAGTGTGTGGCTGTGTAGCTCAGTACATCGATAACACTGCACACAGGGGTGATGCTCAGAAAACTCCACGGGAAGTAATACCATTTGATTCGAATCAAAATGACCCAGTTGACAACGGTCAGAAGATCCGCCGATGCCATGGCCACCAGGTAGCGAGTGGTGCAGGTAGAGAGGCCGCACTTTCCCCGGGACAGGATCACGATCGCCACTACATTCACTGGAGAGAGAGAGAGAGAGAGAAACAGACACTGGGCATTACTTGACACATTCTCCGGGAATTAACACCGGATCGAGTTGCAGCTAAAAATGTCTGTGAACGGCTGCTAATCTAGCACCAGACACGGGTCACACTATCACTGAACTGTTTTCTTCAGTGTGGAGATAAAGCAATGTGTGGGGAATCGTCGGCGATATAAACGAGCTGAATGAGCAACAACGATCGCTGCTGATCCCGATTCCAGTCGCTGATGGGGCCGGTTTCACTGACTTAACCGTGACTGACCAGGACTCTGGAAAATCAGCATCTGATGTTTCCAAGATGAGACACAGAGGGGAGAAACACACTGAAAACACTGGAAACAGTATTAGCAAACAGAGATTGAGTGGCTCAGTTAACGGATTAATTCTACACCGCAGTTCAATTCGATCACACTCGTGAGCAGATCCCTGGACACCGGATCGGGTGATCAGACCAAATTATTGACCAAATGGCAGCGGGATACGATTGTGACAGACTCCACAGGGAGACGCGAAACACAGCACCAGGGGCTCTCTTTGATCAATAACTCAGAAACAATGAACCTGACAATAAACCCCCCCACCCCCCTCCCAGTCACACCTTCTCGGAGAGCTACCTGTCCTCAGCACTGGGACAAATCTGGACAAGGTATCATCAGAGGCAAGAACAGCGTTTGAGTCGATCCCGTGAGTTAGAGGAGAGACAGAGGTTTAGTTCCCTTTGTCATTGAATATGAAAAATCGGAAAGTGGAATTGACAGGATCGAAAACTCTGACGAATATCTGTACAATGATCATCAAGTTGGAAGTTTGTAAAATGATCATGAATAGGTTTACACCGGTAACAATCAGAAATTCCAAACATGAATCCCTCTGCTCACTCACCGGAAACTCCAACAACGGCAATGAACACGTACAATATTTTCTCCACACTCCTGTACATATCCAGCAATGCAGACATTTTCTCCGTCCAGTGATTAGGCCCCCCTGTGTTACACGCGATCTCTCGGAATGAAATGCTGAGGCAGCACATGCCTCGGGTTTTTAATACAATTCAGTGACTCCACAGGGACAGATTTCAACAGATTTAAAAATATATATTTTAAATTATTTCCAAATTGATTACATCAGACACGTGAAATTCCCGCGGTGACGGATCGCGATTAAACTATTCAATTAATATGAAGACCATTGGGAGCTAATTTGTCCCAACGCAGGTGACTGAACCGTCCGAGTTATTTAATCAATTAAATGAGCTTCCAGTGTAAATATGCACTTCAAAGTAACCATTTATCAGACACAAAATATTGAAGTAAATTATGCCATTGTAGCTTGTAAAATTGTATTGAATCACGAACACTACACCGGCTGGTGTTGTCGTGGGATCAGCGCCGGACTTCGGAGCGAACGTTCCCGAGTTCGATTCCAGCCGACTCCAAAAAAACCTTTCTGTGTCTGTGTGTGGGTAGACCAACTGTCTCTGCCTGACCCTGCCGGACTATACACGTGTCCATCTCCAATTCACTTTATCCCCTTGGTTTAGTCCCTTCTCATCTGTCTCCGCAAACTGCATAGTTCCAAATCTTCACAAAATGGCTGCCTGAACAATGAAAAAACAAGAACAGAGGGCATAATTCAAATTGCATTTATTAGTAATGAATGTACAAATGAAATAACTTTGAGACCTGTCGCAGCTCCAAATTAGGAGGATTCCCCACATGCACATTCGATTTTCCCAGAGCAAGAATCATTTCAAACAGTTCACAAAAAAGTTGTCTCCATTTAAAACATAGGAAGAACAAAGGTCAAAGTTGACATTGCATTTTTATTAAAGTATGGATAAACGGAAACATATTGAGATTCGACACACCTCCAGATGCCCCGGCTCACCCAGGTTAGTGTTCACCCCCAAATCCACCAACACACCCAATTTTGTGCAAATCTGTCAGCATCCACAAAACTGTGCTCTCCAGAAAACCCTCAATGAACCTTTAAATTAGTGTCCACCCCAAAGCATCCGACACCACGAAATCCTTGTGCACTCACACATTCGCTGACATACCCCTAAAGCTGAGCACATCCGCAAGGCTGGATGCTCCGCCAAACCCATCCGCACCACTAGATTCACTGGCAAACCCGGAAATATGCCTGCATCCCCATTTATCTGACCAAACAATAACATGTATCATCCTGTCCTGGTGACGTCTGACCTACCAATCCCCTGCAATATTGTCACAGTATGTCCCCGAAAAATCCTTTTCGCAATCTTCACCACTTTCCTCACCACGGCTTCTGCCCTTTTATACTTAATAAGGTTACTGGGACACTGATACTTCTTCACTTTCCTAAACGCCTTGTCCCACTCCCTAATCGCCTCTGCACACTCCTCAGTCCACAGTGATACAGCCTTTCTCCTATTAATTCCGTTTGTAATGGGAATCACTTCCATCGCAGTTTGCTGAATAAAGTGACATAACCTTTCATTGTAAAAATACACATCTTCGTCAATATTCTGCAGCGGTTCTAGAACTACTGTGAATATTAAATCTCGTACCCATTCAGACACACAAGTTGAAAAACTGTTCTTTAATCAAACCATTACCATCAATCCGCAAACAAACCCTCGGTGAACTGCGTTAAAATCTCAGCAGCAGACAACTCTTCGTGAGCGAGAACTCAGTTTTCCACAAGCGTTGTAAACCATAATCAGTTTTATACAACTACGTGCTGAATCAAATATTTCTACAGCAAAACCCACATTCGGTTCATTCACATTCACAACTCTACACCCTGCCTCCTTCCTTATAAAACTGTCAGCACTACCTCTCTATCAAATGATCAAGCACGCCAAACGACAATATAATCCTGCACTGAATAACTTAACTGTGAAAGGCAGCATGGGTTCCTGAAAGGAAAATCCAGCCTGATAAAGACCTACTACAATTTTTGAGGTACTTACAAGCTCATAGACAAAAGAGATGCAGTAGATATGGTGTATTTGGAAATACCTAGCAAGATTGGAGTCCATGGAAATGCAGTCAGGCCAGACTGGAAAAATCGTCTAATGACGCGTTTTGCGTGGAACTGATGAGTAAAAAAAGCTATGACCTCGTTCATGGGGCTGTATTACAGAGAACTCAACACCCCGACGGATATAGAGGAACAAATTTGCAGAGAGATCGTAGATCGCAAGAAACATGAGGTTGGTGTTATAGTGGGATATTAGTTCCCTTGCAGGTCAGGTGCAAATCGTCCCTTCTGTGCAGGTCCCAAAATGTTCCCTTACACACATCTGTCAGCTGCTCTCTATCACAGAGACTGGGAACAAAGTAAAACCTTTCTGGTTGACTTCCAGTAACTCGTGGTTTTCCAGAAGTGACTGTGCTGGGACCATTTCTTGTTAACCTCTGCCTCAGTGACTTGGATGACGCATTTGATGGGTTTGACGCCAGAATCGTCAGACTGTGAGTTCACTGTGCGTGAATGGGAATAGATGGACATATCCAGAGACCAATTATTCGGTGGCATTCCGAAATAGTTTAGGAGGTGAGATTCTAACTTGGAGAAAGGTCAATTTTAATGGAATCAGAAGTAATCTGTCAAGTGTGGATTAGGACAGGCTGCTTTCTGGCAAATGTGAACTTGGGAAGAGGGAAGCTTCAAAAAGTGTAACTTTGGGACTAAAATTCTTATATATGTCTGACTGAATAAAAGGTAAAGTTGAAAGATGTAGGCATCTTCGGTCCTTTTTGATGTTGAGGCCCTGGTGAAGATATAAAAGAAGGTTCACTGCAGGTATAAGCAGGCCGGAACAAATGAGGTGCTCATGGAGTATAAACATGGAGAGAGAACATAAGACACTGACGCAACAGCAATTGGCATTGTTACGACAGTTGATTGAAGCATCCAGACTGCACACGGTGATTTCCATTTAACTAATTATATGAATTCTAAAACAAATTGACTGCACCAGTGACTATTTGGTTTGTCATATTAAAGGGGTGAATATCACTTTTTAGACATCACTTCCATTTTGACACGAAATCGTCTTTCTGTTATTCAGTGTCAAAAAGCCAAATTAAACCACTGTGGATTAATGTTGTAAAACGATGAAACATGAAAACTTCCAAAGTGGGTATGAATACTTTTTAAAGTGCTGTAAAATACAAAACATCCTCCGTACAATTAAGAAACATTAGGACCGATGTTGTCCTTGATCCTGGTGCTGTGTGTTCTCACTCTTTTATGTCTGCTGCCCAATGGAGGGTGTGAGAAGACAGAATGACGGGGTGGAAAGGGTCTTTGTTTATGTTAACTGCTTTCCAGGGGCAGCTAGAAATGCAGCTGGAGTCAATGGAGGGGAGTAATGTTTCTGTGACAGACAGTGCTGAGATCACAAAGTCCTTCTGTGACATGACTTCACAAATTGCCACACCTCACTCATCTGGACTGAACACCATTTGCCATTCCTCAGCCTACTCAACAAGCTGATCAAGAATCACTTGTATCAGAATCAGAATCGGTTTTTGTTATCACCTGTATGTGTTGTGAAATTTGGAAACTGTTACCATCAGGTAGGAGGTACAGAAGCCTGAAGGCAAACATTCATCGATTCAGGAACGGCTTCTTACCCTCTGCAATCAGATTCCTTAACGGGCATTGAAACCTTGGACACTATAATTGTTATTATTATTTTATTTTGTTTTCTCCTTCCATACTATGTATCGCAGTGAACTGCTGCTGCTAAGCTAACAGATTCCACGACACATGCCAGTGGTAATAAACCTGATTCTGATTTGTTAACTTACCAGCAGCAGTTTCATCCAATACATGAAAACATAGAAAGGGAAAAAACAAAACAAGTAAAACAATAACAGTAAGTATATATGCACACTTAAATGATGAAATATGCTGCAAATACAAAAATAATATATATTATAAAAGTGAGGTAGTGTTCATGGATACAACGTCCATTTAGGAATCGGAGGGCAGTGGGGAAGAAGCTGTTCCTGAATCACTGAGTGTGCGCCTTCAGTACTTCTGTACTTCTTTCTTGCCTTTAACAATGAGAAGAAGGCATGTCCTGGGTGGTGGAAGTCCTGCATTATTGACGTCGATTTTCTGATGCACCACTACCTGACGATGTCTTGGATGCTACCGACGCTCGGGCCCAAGATGGATCTGACTAATTTTACACCTTCTGGAAGCTTATTTTGGTCCGGCACAGTAACTGCCCCCATCCCCACCAAAGGGTGAATCAGCCTGTTAGAATACTCTTCACTGTACATTGAGAGAGGTTTTGGAGCGACATCCATTACTAGTTTTCAAAGAGAACTCTGGTAGGCCAATCAGATGGTTCAGTGCTGCTCAGTGATAAAACACAAAAAAATCATGTGCACGATTAAGAAACATTAACGAATAGCAGAAATACTGGAGTCATGATGATCATGATGAGGTCTGCTGGATAGAGACGTTTATACACATGCTGTCCTTCATAATTCAAAGAGATTGAAGGATAAGGTTGCAGGGTGGCAAAACGTGGCAGGAGCACTTGGAACGAAAAACAAATCCCGACCGGGAGAAAACAGCACCTGTTCTTTCAGCACTGTTCTCCAGCAGTTTAAGGACTGAGTCCAGCTGGAACATAACTCTCAAGTGTTCTTGAAAGTCAAGTATTAACCCCTACCTACCAACAACCAAGCATTGCCATCCTGGTCCCATTCATGATGGCTTATTTAGAAGCTTGTGACTTCCCTCCCAGAGATGATAGGTGTTTGTGCACTCAACTCTTGAAGGCTTGGACCCCATCGTCGGAGATGTTTCCAATCACGGCATCCGGAAGGCTGATCCCAATTCTGATAGCACAGTGAAGGAAGTTTCTATCCAGTGTGCAGATTCTCGCATTGGGCACAGAAAAGGCATGAGCAGGCTCAGATAAATTTGATCGTGTGTCGCGCCGTCTCTCATAAGATGACGCAGCATGGCGCGAAGGTCTTCAGGGCTGCGGCTGGTGGGCATTTTGCACAGCACATTGAGAAATCACATCTTTTCAAACTCTAATGAAATATAGCTGCTGTCTTGTCTTCTTTACAGTTACATTGTCATTTTGGGACAAGGATAGATCCTCAGAGATCCTAACTCCCAGGAACTTGAAACTGTTCACTATCTCCTATTCTGATTCCTTTATGAGGATTGTTTCGTGTTCCCGCGTCTTACCCTTGTATTTGTTAATACCTTCTTCATTCTTTCTATTGGTTTGAAGATAGTGATGGGAATCTATGGTCAAGTTCAGAGTTCAGGGATCTATTCTTGGGAGAAGGTGACATTTAATGGATTTGACTGGATCTAGCGGAGGGGGAGTGAGAGAATCTGTATGACAGAAAATGAACAGATGGCAAATGGGAGTTTTTTTTATAGGAGTGTGATTGCAGCTGTCCAGAAGAAGCATGTTCCTTTTAGAGTGAAGGATAACCTGGCAAGTTGAGGGAACCTTGGCCAATGAGCGATATTAAGGCTCCGGTCAAGAAATAAAGGAAGCATACACTGGCTGTCGGAGGTCAGATTCGGGAAAATCAGCTGATGAGAATAAAAGTTATTAAGAATACTCTTAAGAGAGAAACCAGGAGGACAAGCCAATGTTATGTGATTGATCAGGGAGGTCAGGAAAATAACAAGAGGTTCTGTAGCTCTGTTAGGAGTAACAGTGTGGCTTGGGAGAGAGAGGCCCCATAGTGAACGCAGGGTCTCCATGTCTTGAGCCACAGGGAATGGGTGGGATTATGAATCAATCAATGATTTCTACTTTGTCTTTACTGAGTACAATATCATGGTTGCTCAATGGATAATGCAAACTCGTGGACTTGATTTGGAGGACATTCATATTACCAGTGAGCAGTTATGAGCAGCCTACACTGCGTTAAGTTGGAGGAATCATCAGGGCCTGACCCACTGCTTTGTGGAAGGAGAGAGAAAATTGTTGATGTCCGCTGAAGGTTGTTTCAATGACTGAAGAGCGGCTAATGTTGTTTTACTGTTTAAAGAGCTGTCAAGGACAAACCTGGGAACTGCAGGTCAGTCAGCCTGACTTCAGTAGCTCGGACGCTACTGGAGGGGATTCTGGGGGACAGGGATCACCTGTATTTGGATGGACAGTGTCTGATTAGCAGGAGTCAGCGTGGCTTTGTTTGCAGGAAGTTTGGTTGATGGATCTACAGAGATTTTAGTAGATTTACAAAATCTTATTAACAGAGGTGAATAAAACTGTTTCTGAGAATGCAGGCTGGGGATTAGTGATGTGCTCCAGAGGGCAGAGCTGTGAGTCTTGCTGTTCATTATTTTAACAATGTATTTGCATGCAAATGCAAAAGACTTCATCAGTCAGTTCGGACATGTTGTTGATAGTGAATAATATTTGCATAGAGATCCTGATCAGTTAGGGAAGAGGGCCAGAGTGGCAAATGCCTCGCAACACAGATACAGATGTGAGAGATATTTGTGAATTCTGTAGCATCTTCTCTATTTCTGCATAAATATGATCTAAATGTGATCTCATCTTCACCTAAGTCCTAAAACTAGATAACGAGTAGTCAATTAAATTAATAACACCAACACATTATACTTCTTCATTTATTTATTTAGGTAAATGATCCATGAGTCTGTGGGTCTTTGAAAGTGTAGACAGTGTACACAGGGTGGTGAGGAAATCCTCTGGCATGAATCCTTCATCAGTCAAGGCACTGAATACAAGAGTTAGGATGTATCCTCACAACTATACAATATTTTGTTGAGACTGTTGTTGGATTGTTGCCCAGCAACAGAAAGGATGTGATTCAGCTGGAGAAGGTGCAGTAAAGATTCACAAGGAGCGACTGGGACTGAGTTACAAGGAGAGACTGGAAAGCCTCGGTCTGTGTTCCCGGAATGTAGAAAGCTGAGTGTGGAGCGTATAGAAGTGTATAAACTCTGAGGGACATGGCTGATAAAGTGAATGGCTGCAGTCTTTTTCACAACAAAGTCCATCTAAAACTAGATGGAGTTGATCTGTGGTGAGAGGAGAATGATTTAAAGGACAGGTGTGGATAAACTTTTTTGCACATTCCTCTTCCCATCTTTTACATTCCCCCCGAGTCACATGTGAACCATCTACACCTGGAGTGAGGAATCTCTCGTGCTGTCCATCTTCCACTCAGCTATAGAAATGCACAGGACAAAAACGCGGCTATACTGACCACGGTATGTCTCCCAGAGTTCCATTTAACCTGTGTTTGGTCCATTTCCCTCTCAACCTCTCCGATCCATTCACCTGTCCGAATGTCTGCTAAACATTGTGATTGTGTCTCCTCTGCAGCTTCTCCTGTCAGCTCGTACCATTCACCCACCACTGTCTGTGTGGAAGAGGTTGCCCGAGTTTCCCTTTTGATCTTTCCCCTTTCAAAACATTCTGCCCTTTCCCAGCTTAGCGCATTTCATCCTTTAAATGAGCCACCAGAACTTCCCACTATACATTGTGGTCTCACCAATGACCTGTACTCTCACAACATGAAGTCCAATCTCCTGTACTCCAAACTCTAACTGATGAATGCCTTCTTCACCACCATACCTACACTTCCAGAGCACTGTGTACTTGTAATCCTTGGTCTGTCTATTCTCTAACATTCTTGAGGATCCGACTAGCTGCCACAGATACCCCTGTCGGTGCCCCCTGTTAAATAGTTTTCTGTCACTGAGGCTCACTCAGAACACTGAACAGTGCGGTATAGGAACAGATCCTTCTTCCCACCATGTCTGTGCTGAACACAATGCCACATTAAACAGAATCTCTTCTCTTTCTTCAATGTCACTATCATATCTGCTTCCATCACTCCCCATGGCAGCCCATCCCGGGCCCCACCACTCTGTAAATAAAACCGATCTACTACTTGCCCTGTTCACCATCTTTAAATGATCACCCTGTCACTGTAAAGACAGCCTTCTTGAATTTGACATTCCCACCCCGGGAAAATGACTCTGACTGTTTCCCTTATCTACAACTGCATAGTTTTATAAACGTCGGTCAGGTCCCCCCTCAGCCTCCTTCACTCCAGCGAAAACAGCCCCAGAGTGTCTGATCTTTACCTGTAACACAAGACCCCAGTCCAGGCGACATTTCTGTGAATCTTTTCTTCACCTTTCCAGCTTAATCACTTCTTCCTTATTTTGATGACCAGAATTGCACAGGTTACTGCAGCTGTGAGTTAATTAATATTTTGTGCAACTGTAATGCAACTCCTCTGCTGCCAAAGGGAGGCATGCTGTTCACCTACTTAACAACCATGACAATCTGTGCTATGACTTTTCGGGAACTATGTACCTGTATCCCAAGATCTCTCTGTTCACTAACACTTCACATGACATTGCGTATGTCATGGCCTGCTTTACCTTCCCAAACTCCATCGCTGTGCACTTGTCTGACACTGTAACGACACTTCTCCGTCTCTCTGCACCAATCACACAGAGATAAATGTCCATCAACCGTTCTATGCACCTGTCTGCTGTTTGTGTGTAACTTGTACAAGACAACACCTGGACCCCTCTGTACTTGAATCATGTGCTGTTACTCTCCATATAAATAATAGTCCGCGTTTTGATTCTTTCCATCACTGAACACGCCATCGCTGTTTACCACATTAAACTCCATTTTCCAAGTATTCTCTCTTTTACCCAGCGTCTCTATATCCTGTGGCAGAGACCAAATGTCCAATGACAACATTACCCCCACCACATCCTATGTCATTGACAGACAGCTTTGGACAACTCACACTCTGTCCCCTCGTCCGGTGATTGATATCGAGTGTAAATAATTGACGGCCCTCAGCTTACCCCTGCTCCCTTAGAAAACCCATTACCAACCCAGCCTCCGCCTACTCCACCAAAATTTTAATATTGATAGTATGTAACTGAGGGTGGATTAGATCCGTGGATATTCCAGTAGTTACATCCTCCATTCCGGAAACAAATCTGATAACTGAGTCTCTGTCTTCTATGTAAAAACCAGTTTTCTATTCTTGTGAACTCGTCTTGTGATTTCCGGTGTTGTGCACCAGCCTTTCAAGTGGCACCTTGTTGCCTTTCACTCAATGAGCTGACAGGGTCTCAAATTGGGTCAAAGACTGACAAGTTAATGATGAAACATTTGGACACTGGCCTTCATCAGTCAATCCACAGAGGATAGTGGTCGGGGTGTTATGTTGCAGTTGTATAAGATGTGAGTTTACATTGCAATATCGTGTTTAGTTTTGGTCACACTGTCTCAGGAAAGATGTCATTAAGCTGGAAATAATCAGGGGAAGTTTACAAGGTCATTGTTGGGTCACAAATGACTGAGTTATGAGCAGTTTAGGATTGTGTTTTTCTTCGAATGTGGGAGAACGAGCGGCAATATTATAGAGATGTATGAATCAAGGAAGTTTGCAGATAGTGTGGATGCACAAAAACTTTTTTTTTAACAGGGATGTGGAATCCGCTACTGCAGGGCACCAGATTGTGAGAGGGCAGAGATTAAATAGAAATCAGTTGCTCTATGTCTCTCAGTCAGACGGTGGTCAGTTTCGCACATCATGCCCACTGGGGCACAGACCACTGCCCCGAGTTCTCTGTACTGTGCCAGTCTTTCACACTGTCCCCAGGTGCAGCCAGTCTTCGTGGTGGATACATCCTTTCTCAGAGATGAAGACTTTGGAGCTTCTGTGGCTCAGGGTTTTTGTGGGACTGGATTGCTGGAGTTAAGATGTCCAACTCTAAACATTTACATCCGGGCTTCGGACAGTGCTGGAACACTGAGGTCCCTCTCCCGGTCAGCCTGCAATCATCTCCCTGCAATAGCTGTAAGATCAAACAAGTTTCTCACAATACAATGCATTCAGTCACCCTATCTAAACCCTGCATAATTTTGCATACCGCCGTTAAAGTGCTCTGTGTTAATATCCCGCGAAACATCAAACTAGCCGTTTTCCCCCTGTCTCCTACTACCACATTTCAGGCTGCAGCAGTCCATGCTGAGGGCCACACTGAGGCTTGATGTAGCCGACTGTATCCCTGTAGAATGACGTAAGTAGAGATGTGCACAGTCCAGCTCTCATCAGCCTCATCAGAAAGTGCATATCTGTATTGTAATCCATTTGTCACTCTGTGGCCTCTTCCCCAAATGATCAGTGTCTCCATGTCATCTATAATAGCCTTCATGAACTGGTATTTAACTCTCCAATCTACCGGACCCTATGCCAATTTGCATGTCGCTCAGGTGGTAATGCAAAAATCCTCTTTCCTCGTTCTACCTATGTTGTTCGTACCCACATGCACCTCCCACTGCAAGTTCCTCTACAGGGCAGATAAGGCGACCCGAACCCGGGCATAGGCAAGCAACACAGTCCGTCTGTGACTCTGCTATAAGGTCTTCCACCATATCCAGTGTACATCAGTAAGCAGGGGCTACAGCATGCTCAGGTGTAACCTGTAGGCTAGTGGTGGGAGGGAGCGCCTTACGTCTATTCTATTAGGTCTACCTACACAGAAATAATTCCGGACATTGTCCGTGGAGTAGTGGAAAAAGAACCTACAATATGAAAAGAGGTGCAGCTTGTGTTCAATGATGCAGATAATGAAACACACTGGGGAACATAAAAATATCGAGTCTCCGTCACTTACAGCTTTACACAGCTGCTTCTTTTTCTGATCTCGCAAACTGCCAAGAACAGAATAAATAAATATAATTGTTAAAACATCCCGCATGGAGGTAAACATACGTATAACGTAGTTAAACACTCAACAATATTGTGAATAGTGCTGCAAATAAACGTTCAGGTTGATGTTGTTCCGAGCAGGCTGTGCACAACAAAGAGAATTATTGCGCATCACAAATCAGATTAATTACAGTCAGAAATAGATGTTCTTAACCCGTTGTAGTTCAGCACATGCAGAAATACGGGATATACCACATGTTGGTATAAAATTCATATAGGACACATTATTATTAAAGGTTTTGTAATAATTATATTTGTTGCTCTGATAGGAGTAAACATTCCAACGAAGATTTCTCTGCAGATGGGGAAGGATGTGAAACACAGACTTGATGAATCCGCCCAAATTCTCCATTAGTCACATTCAGACTCTTCTCTCTGACCTCCTGGAAAACCTCTTCCTGGATTGGAACTGCAAGACAGCGGACACGAACAGACACATTGAGTGTGAAGCGGGAACGTCAGAACGGTTACGGGCTCTTGTATTCAATATGCAAAATGGTCTGTACTTTCAAAGCACGTGATTGACCACTCTGATGCCGTCATTGCTTCTCTGGATCTCAGCTCACTGAACTGAGATGATGATATCACTGCAGGCCAAGCTGCCGAAGTCATTACTATTCCAGGCGCACCGTTGACCATGATGATAATGTTGCCTCTGGAGCCTTAACACTGACCACAATGGTAACGTTATTGTGAGTCCTGGTCATTCCCAAGACACCCATATTTGAAATTCCTACTCTCTGCGTACAATTCAATTTGAGAATTATCCAATGAGAGTTCCCTGCAGTCAGCTTATCGCGATTATCTAGCTCAAAGGCACCTATAAATGGTGTACATCATCTATTCTCAACGGGATCCATATGGCTCCCTTGGGGGCCCTGGCACAATTGAAGGGGGCCACCGACTGAAAACTGTGAGAAGGGGAGTCCCGAGGGTTTATGGGGGCCCTGATAACGAAACCGACGAAATACCGAAGCAGTAAACTTCACTGGAGTCAATAGATTCCCTCCTATTTATAATATATTTCCAACACACCATTTGAATTCAGCGCAACTGGTACATTCCTGTTTCTAATGGGATTTGAGATATTTCAGTCAGAGCCCCTGTGAAATATTTCTACACTAACTTCTCTCAAGGTCATAGGGAATATCCTGTCAGGTTCCGGGGACTTATCCACTTTTATATTCTATAAAAGTGCCAGTATTTCCTCTTCTTTAATCACCATATTTTCCATAACTACACTACTTGTTTCCCTTACCTTACACAATTCAATATCTTTGTCTTTAGTGAATACCGAAGAAAAGAAATCGTTCAAAATTTCCCCCATCTCTTTTGGCTCTACACATAGCTGTCCACTCTGATTCACTAAGGGACCAATTTTATCCCTCACTATCCTTTTGCTATTTATATAACTGTAGAAATCCTATGGATTTATTTTCACTTTATTTGCCAAAACAACATCATATTCTCTTTTAGCTTTTCTAATTTCTTTCTTAAGATTCTTTTTTACATTCTTTATATTCCTCGAGCACCTCATTTACTCCATGCTGCCTGTATTTATTGTAGATCTCTTCTTTCTCCGAACCAATTTTCCAATATCCCTTGAAAACTACGGCTCTCTCAAACTTTGAACCTTTCCTTTCAACCTAACAGGAATATAAAGATTCAGTACCTTTAAATTTCACCTTTAAATGACCTCCATTTCTCTATTACATCCTTCCCATAAAACGAATTGTCCCAATCCACTCCTTCTAAATCCTTTCGCATCTCCTCAAAGTTAGCTTTTCTCCAATCAAACATTTCAACCATGGGTCCAGACCTATCCTTCTCCAGAATTGTATAGAAACTACACATGTCCAATGTGGATTTGCCAGAAGAGAAGTTATTTCCAATTAACTGTTCTTAGTTTCTGCGTAATACCCCCGTAATTTGCCGTTTTTCAGTTTACAAATATCCTATCCTTATCTGCAGCTATCTTGGAAGTGAAGGAGTTGTGGTCTCCGTCACCTTACAGCTCACCCACTGAGAGGACATCTGAATAGACTCATTATCCAACAGCAGGTAGTAGTACAATCCCATTAGCTAGATTGCATCCTTTCCGTTCCTGAGTTCTACTCTAATGGACTCAGTGTCTGAACCCTCCACTATGTCTTCCCTGAGTGCGGCTGTGATATCCTCCCTGATTCGTAGTGCAACTCACACCTCTTTTACTTCCTTTTCCAGCTTTTGAAAAACTTCACGCATCCCTGCCCATCTATCAACCAAGTCTCTGTAATGGCCACAGCATTGTAGCTCCATGCACTGATCCATGTTCTGTGTTCGTCACCTTTACCCATAATATTCCCTGTATTGAAATACACACCTTGCCCAGGAGTGTATTGCACAAACTATATATCTTATCATAGCTATTTATTTGATTTTGCCTGTCCGTACTTTCACCGATAACTAACCTTGTGTCCAGTCCTTCACTAAGTGACCTGGTGTTCCGATTCCCAGCCCCCTGCAATACCAGTTTAATCCTCCCGAGTAGCATTAGCCAACGTCCCGTCCAGCATATTAGTGCCCCTCCAGATCAGCTGCAAACCGTCCCTCTTCTACAGGTCGCACTTGCCCAGAAATATGTTCCATTGATCGAAGATTAAAACACTGCCCCCTTTACCATCTCCTAATTTCTTATTCAGTTGTGCTATCATCCCATTTCTAGCTACACTAGCCCATGGCACTGGGAGTAAACCAGAAATTATGAACTTGTATATCCTTCTCTTCACCCTATTTCCAAACTCTATATACTCAGTCTGTAGAACCCCTTCCCCATTTATAGATAGATAGATAGATAGATAGATAGATAGATAGATAGATAGATAGATAGATAGATAGATAGATAGATAGATAGATACTTTATTCATCCCCATGGGGAAATTCAACAGTTTTTTTTCCAATGTCCCATACACTTGTTGTAGCAAAACTAATTACATACAATACTTAACTCAGTAAAAATATGATATGCATCTAAATCACTCTCTCAAAAAGCATTAATAATAGCTTTTAAAAAGTTCTTAATTCCTGGCGGTTGAATTGTAAAGCCTAATGGCATTGGGGAGTATTGACCTCTTCATCCTGTCTGAGGAGCATTGCATCGATAGTAACCTGTCGCTGAAACTGCTTCTCTGTCTCTGGATGGTGCTATGTAGAGGATGTTCAGGGTTTTCCATAATTGGCCGTAGCCTACTCAGCGCCCTTCGCTCAGCTACCGATGTTAAACTCTCCAGTACTTTGCCCACGACAGAGCCCGCCTTCCTTACCAGCTTATTAAGACGTGAGGCGTCCCTCTTCTTAATGCTTCCTCCCCAACACGCCACCAGAAAGAAGAGGGCGCTCTCCACAACTGACCTATAGAACATCTTCAGCATCTCACTACAGACATTGAATGACACCAACCTTCTAAGGAAGTACAGTCGACTCTGTGCCTTCCTGCACAAGGCATCTGTGTTGGCAGATTGGTCAACATTGGTCCCAATATGCACCACGACCTCTGGCTGTTCACTCTTCCCCTTCGGAACATCTTGCAGCCGCTCGATTATATCTGGACCCTTGCACCTGGGAGGCAAGGCAGGATCCTGCGTCTCTTTTGTGGCCACAGTATCTCCTGTTTGTACCGCTAAATATCAAGTCCCTTATCATTAATGCACTGCCTAAATATACCCTTCCCTGCTACAGGGTGAACCACGAGGGTTTCTCCGCCTCATTTTGAACTTAAAGAACTTCGTAGAATCAGGTACTTTCAAAAGTTCACTAAAGTGCTGTGGACTCGGGCTGACTTCTGAATAGAAGGTGATCGCACAAGTCTGACGTCACAGTACTTCAGTGATGTAAAGGAAATTACAGTCCTATGAGAGATGAGATGTCAAAAGTAAATTGGAAGGCGGGCGGAACAGGTAGGGATGATAGCAGAGCTGAAATTGCAGAGGTTTCCGGGAAAAACGAGGAAGATGCAAGACAGATCAATTCGAAAACAATAATAAATAACCAAATGGCAAAATTTGTCAAAAGCAAGTTGGCAAACACTATCAAGTTGGTTAGAAAACTACATATTAAAAAATAAAAGAGAGATAAGAATGGATATAAGACTGCCAGATAATGAGGTCTGAGACAGAATAAAGTGGAACAACGAGATGGTAGATGAACTAAATGAGTATTTTACATCAGTCCTCACTGCGGAAGACAGGTTGAAGGGGGTTAGGTAATAGAAGTGAGTGCAGTTACTATTACAAAGGAGAAGGTGCTGAAAACGCTGAAAGACCTAGAAGTTCATTTGTCACCCGGATCAGATGATCCGCACCCTGGAGATTGTGGAGGCATTAGTATAGGTCATTCAGGGTCACCCGGATCAGATGATCCGTACCCTGGAGATGTGGAGGCATTAGTATAAGTCATTCAGGGTCACCCGGATCAGATGATCCGAACCCTGGAGATTGTGGAGGCATTAGTATAGGTCATTCATGGTCACCCGGATCAGATGATCCGCACCCTGGAGCTTGTGGAGGCATTAGTATAGGTCATTCAGGGTCACCGGGATCAGATGATCGGCACCCTGGAGACTGTGGAGGCATTAGTATAGGTCATTCAGGGTCACCCGGATCAGATGATCGGCACCCTGGAGATTGTGGAGGCATTAGTATAGGTCAATCAGCGTCACCCGGATCAGATGATCCGCACCCTGGAGATTGTGGAGGCATTAGTACAGGTCATTCAGGGTCACCCGGATCAGATGATCCGCACCCTGGAGATTGTGGAGGCATTAGTATAGTTCATTCATGGTCACCGGGATCAGATGATCGGCACCCTGGAGATTGTGGGGGCATTAGTATAGGTCATTCAGGGTCACCCGGATCAGATGATCGGCACCCTGGAGATTGTGGAGACATTAGTACAGGTCATTCAGGGTCACCCGGATCAGATGTTCCGCACCCTGGAGATTGTGGAGGCATTAGTACAGGTCATTCAGGGTCACCCGGATCAGATGATCCGCACCCTGGAGATTGTGGAGCCATTAGTATAGGTCATTCAGGGTCACCCGGATCAGATGATCCGCACCCTGGAGATTGTGGAGGCATTAGTATAGGTCATTCAGGGTTACCCGGATCAGATGATCGGCACCCTGGAGATTGTGGAGCCATTAGTATAGGTAATTCAGGGTCACCCGGATCAGATGATCTGCACCCTGGAGATTGTGGAGGCATTAGTATAGGTCATTCAGGGTCACCCGGATCAGATGATCCGCACCCTGGAGATTGTGGAGCCATTAGTATAGGTCATTCAGGGTCACCCGGATCAGATGATCGGCACCCTGGAGATAGTGGAGGAATTAGTATAGGTCATTCAGGGTCACCCGGATCAGATGATCCGCACCCTGGAGATTGTGGAGCCATTAGTACAGGTCATTCAGGAAACATTGGGGTCCAGCGTGTTTCCGGCGGACTGTAAAATTGCAAATGTCTTTGCACTCTTTAGGAAAGGACAGGGGCAGCAGAAAGAAAATTATGGGCCAGTCAGCCTGAACTCAATGGTTGGGGGAGATGTCTGAGTCAATTGTTAGAGGATGTTATTGTGTACTTGGCCGGTAAGTGGTAAATGAAATATAACGCTAGTAAATGCATGGTTATGCACTCTGGTGGAACAAATAAATGAGCAGACAGTTTTCGACATAGAAGGAAAATACAAAAATCTGAGATGCTTTGGGTCTTGAAAGTCCTTGTGCAAAACATCCTGAAGGTTAACTTGCAGATTGATTCGTAGGTGAGAAAGGCAAATGCACAGAACAACACGCTGGATGAACTCAGCAGGTCGGGCAGCATCGATGGAAACGAGCAGTCAACGTTTCGGGCCGAGACCCTTCGTCAAGACTGAAGAGGGAGGGGGTAGGGACCCTATAAAGAAGGGGGGGGGAGGCTGGGAAGTAGAAGGCTGGTCGGTGACAGGTGAGAAACCAGAAGGGGAAAGATCAAGGGGTGAGGCAGGGAAAGCAGAGAGGGGATAGGCAGGAAAGCTGAAGGAGGAATGTAAGATGAAAGCACTATGGGTAGTAGAAGAAGGCGGAATCATGAGAGTGGTGATAGGCAGTTGGAGGAAGAGACAGAGTGAAACTGGGATTGGAGAAGGGAGGGGGAGGGAATTACCGGAAGTTGGAGAATTCAACATTCATGTCCAAGGGGCTGAAAACTACCCAAACGGTATATGAGTGTTGCTCCTCCAACCTGAGTTTGGCCTCATCATGGCAGTAGAGGAGGCGATGTATGGACATATCAGAATGGGAATGTGAAGCAGAGTTGAAGTGGGATGCAACTGTGATATTCTATCTGTTGTAGCGGACGGAGCGCAGGAGCTCGACGAGGGGGTCGCCCAATCCGCGTCAGGTCTCGCCAAGGAGGCCGCACCAGGAGCACCAGAAGCAATAGATGACTCCAACAGACTCACATGTGAAGTGTTACCTCACCTGGAAGGACTGTTTGGGGCACTGAATGGTGGTAAGAGAGGAGGTGTAGGGACAGGTGTAGCACTTACAATGCAGGGATAAGTACCAGGTGGGAGATCTGTGGGAGACGTGTGGACCAGGCAGTCGCAGAGGGAACGATCCCTGCGAAAAGCGGAGAGGGGTAGAGAGGGAAAGATGTGCTTAGTGGTGGGTTCCTATTGAAGGTGGCGGAAATTGCGGAAGACAATATGCTGGATCCGGAGGCTGGTGGTGTGATAGGTGAGGAGAAGGGGAACTCGGTCCCTGTTGTGGTGACAGGAGGATAGGTTGAGGGCCGAAGTGCGGGAAATGCAGGAGATGCGGTTGAGGGCATCAGTGATGACGGCAGAAGGGAAACCACGATCCTTAAAGAAGAGGATATTTGAGATGTCCTGGAAAGGAAAGCCTCATCCTGGGAGCAGATACGGCGGAGACGGAGGAACTGGTAATCGGGAATTGCATTTTTGCATGTGGCAGGGTGGGAAGAGGTATAGTAGAGGTAGTTATGAGAGTCAGTGGGTTTATAGAAGATGTCAGTGGACTGTCTGTCTCCAGAGATGGGAGGGAAGTGTCCGGGATGGACCAAGTGAATTTGAGGGCTGGGTGAAAGTTAGAGGCAAAGTCGATGAAATTGGTGAGCTCAGCATGGATGCAGGAAGCAGCACCAATGTAGTCGTCAATGTAGCGAAGGAGAAGTTGAGGAGCAGTACCAGTATAGGTTTGGAGCATAGACTGTTCCGCATAACCAACGAAGAGGCAGGCATAGCGGAGACACCATGCGAGTGCCCATGGCTACACCCACGGTCTGAAAAAAGTGGGAAGAGCGATAAGAGAAGATATTAAGTGTGAGTACCAGTTCCACCAAACGCAGAAGCGTGGCGGTGGTGGGGAACTGGTGAGGTCTATTGTCACGAAAGCAGTGGAGGGTTTTGATGCCTTCTTGATGGGGATTGGAAGTGTATAAGGGTTGGGTATCCACAGTGAAAATGAAGCGGTCGGAACCGGGGAACTGGAAGTTATTGAAGAGGTGGAGGGCATGGGGATGTATCCCAGATGTAGGTGCGGAGGGACTGAACTATGACTGACAAAATGGAGTCCAGGTGGACAGATACAACTTCGGTGGGGCAGGAGCAGGCCGAAACTATGGGTCCATCGGGACAGTCAGGATTGTGGATATTGGGGAGGAGGTAAAACCGAACAGTGCGGGGTGCGGGAATTATCAGTCTATTGGTTGAGGATGGAAGGTCTCCGGAGTTGATAAGGGCGTTGATGGTACGGGAGATAATGGATTGATGTGTTTTGGTGGGGACCTTTTCCAGGGGTAAAAGAGAGGAGGTGTCAGAGTGCTGCTGTTTGGCCTCAGTGAGGTAGCGGTCTGTCCACCAGATTACTAAGGCATCATCTTTGTCTGCGGGTTTGATGGTGAGGTTAGGAATAGTGCGGCGAGTTTGGAGGGCAATGCGTTTAGAGGGAGTGAGGCTGGAACAGGAGAGAGGAGTGGTGATGTTGAGACGGTTGATGTCTCGGCGATAGTTGGAGATACAAAGATCGAGTGCAGGTAGAAGTCCCGGGGGGGGGGGGTATCCAGGAGGAAGAGGGGGGTTGAAGACGGGGGAAGGGGTCATCAATGGGGGGAGGGGAATCCTTGTCAAGTATTAGGCTCGGAGACGTAGGCGATGAAGAAGACTTCAGCGTCATGGCGGGTCCGAAACTCTCAGAGGTGTGGAGGGAGGGGGACGAAAGAGAGGCCTTTGCTAAGGAGAGAGTGGTGGACAGTGCATTCAGAAGGAGTGAGACTGGAACAGGAGAGAGGAGTGATGAATTTGAGACTGTTGATGTCTCGGATATAGTTGGAGATCAAAAGATGGAGTGCAGGCCGAAGTCCCGGGGGGGGGGGTGTCCAGGGGGAGGAGGAGGGTTGAAGTCGGGAGAAAGTGTTAATAATGCGGGAGAGGGGAATCCTTGTTAAATTAGGAGGCGGAGTCGTCGGCGACGAAGAAGACTTCAGCGTCATGGCGGATATGGAAATCACTGAGGTATGGACGGAGGGGGACAAAAGTGAGGACGTTGCTGGGGACAAAATTGAGTCTGTTGCTAAGGACAGAACGTTCTGCCTGAGAGAGGGGGAGGTCAGAAGTAAAGATACGACTGGTGGTAGAATCCCGTTGAATAGACGGAAGTGATGGAGAATGACGTGCTGGATGCGGATGCTCATGGAGTGGCAGGTAAGTACAAGGTAAACTGTAACCCTGTTAGGGAGGCGCGAAGATGTGTTCTGGACGGGTGACGGTGACATGGAGAAGATGCGAGTAAGGGCAACAACAATGGTAACGGAAGGTGAACCCGATTCATTGAAGAAAGGTCTTGAAGGATTTGCAATCAACAACACTCTACGCGGGTCCATGACTGACAATTTGTATCAATTACTCAGTCAATAAATCATGTTGGTGAATATTGTTCTCACTACCAGAAACTGAGAGCATAATGAGCGAGTCTCCTCCAGCCAGTGATTGACGCAAGGAGTAGACGAAGCAAAAAGGAATCACGGAACATCTTAAGGTAGAATGATATATTCTTAATTTGTAAGGGGCATGAATGACCTGGTGAGAAATTAGTAGAATTTTGGTCACAAGATATCATGGCACCAAGCATGATCAAATGACGAAGTCTCGATGGGCAAAAGGGCTTACTTCTTCCCCTAATTCAACCGATTCAACCCCTAGTCCAACCGATAAGTTCAAAGGAGCATGTTTCAAGTTTTTTATAACGATAAGACCACATGATATACGACGAGAAGAGGCTATTCGGACTATCGAGTCTGCTCCGCCATTCAATCATGGGCTGATCCAATTCTTCAAGTTTTCCCCACTTCCCTGCCTTCACACCATATCTTTTGATGTCCTGGCTAATTAAGAACCTATCTATATCTGCCTTAAATGCACCCAATGACTTACCCTCTACAACAAATTCTACCGATTTACCACCCTCTGACTGAAGTGCTCCTACCGCATCTCTGTTCTAAATGGACGTCCTTCAATCCTGAAGCCGTGCCCTCTTGTCCTGGACTCCCCTACCATGGGTAATAACGTTGCTCTATCTAATCTTTTCAAGCCGTTTAGCATTCATAAAGTTTCTTTGAGATTCCCATTCATTCTCCTGAAGTCCAGGGAATACACCCCGGAGCTGCCAGACGTTACCCATACGGTAACCTTTTTATTCCTGGAATCATTCTTGTGAATCTTCTCTGAACCCTCTCTAATGTCAATATATCCTTTCCAAAATACGGAGCCAAAACCTGCACACAGTACTCCGTGTGGTCCCACGAGTACCTTATAGAGCCTCAGCATGACATCCCTGCTCTTATATCCTAAACCTCTAAAAATAAATGCTAACATTCCATTCGCCTTCTTCACAGCCGACTCAACCTGGAGGTTAACCTTTAGGGTATCCTGCACATGGACTCACAATTTCCCTTTACAATTCTGAAATTTGAAGTCTCTCTAAATAGCTATAATTGATAAACAGTTACTGAATGCTTGCATGTCGCCTAATGATAGGGTTCAACGCACCAGGGAAATAGAACTTCAACATTCACTTTCAGGTGATCAATGGAGTCAAATTTATTATCTAGTTAATAATTCATCTATCTGTGCACGCCATTCCTTAATTCAGTTTAAGATAGTACACAGGGCCCGTATGTCAAAGATAAATTGGTGCATGTTTTTATTTTCTCTAATATAAGCCCTATTTGTGACAGATGTAACGCAGAGGTGGCTACTCTGACTCATATGTTTTGGTGCTGTGTAAGCTTAAATAATTTTTGGAGCGATGCGTTTATAATACTATCCAATGTTATAGATGTGGATGTTCAACCCAATTCACTTGCGACAATTTTTGAGATTATTCCAGAGGAGCAGGTAGAGGTTCTGCTTCCACTCAACATGTGATGGGCTTTTCAACTTTACTGGCTGGGAGAGCTGTCTTGTTATACTGGAAAGATTCTAATCCCCATACTGTTTTTATTGGGTCTCCTACATTATGTCATGTTTCAGTTTGGAGAGAATTAGAAGCCGGACGTTTAATGCATCTTTTAATTTTGAGCAAGTCTGGCGACCCTTAGTCAATTTTTCATATGATTTAATTTATTATTTATTTACTTATTTATTTTTCTTTATTCTCTTTAGGGAAAAACCTTATCTGCGAAGGTTCGGAGGTGACTGGAAGGATGTTTTCTCTCTTTCCCTTTCTTCTAATTTTATCCTCAAATGGACTGCCCAACCTTTCTTTTCTTTTCTTTTCTTTTCCTTTTTTGTTCCTTTTTTGCTCCAGTTTAGTTTAGTGTTTTTTTTTCCGTTTATTAAATAAAATTTCCAATTTTTTTACGATTTGTTAACAGGAGTTTCTTGATTATATTGTATATGTAACAGCGTAACATTATACTGATCTGATTTTAACAATATATGCGTACTTTTTATTATCTGCTTGCTAAAATTTCACCTCTGATTTATACATTTTTGCTGTATAAACATACATTTATACAATAAAACGATTGAAAAATGAAATGAAATGAAGTCTCTCCCCACCGAAATAATAGCCCGGTTGTTTATTTCTGCCAACGAAGTGTATGGCCAAACATTTTCGAAGTTTGTATTGCATTTGCCACTTCTTTGTCAGTTCCCTAAAATATCTAAGTGTCTCTGCAAACTTTCTATTTCCTCAACATTAGCCGCTCTTCCACCTATCTCTGTACTGTCGGAAAATTTAGCCACAAGTCCATTAATCGCATAGTCCAAATTATTGACATACATTGTAAAAAGCAACGGTCCCAAAACTGAGCACTGTGGAACTCCACTGGTAAAGGGCAGCCAGCCAGAACAAGGATCACTTTACTCCAAAGCTCTGCTTTCTGCTGATCAGCCAAAGCTCCATCCATGCTGGTTACTCCCTTGTAATACCATGGGCAATAATATTGCTAAGCAGCCTCATGTGCTGCACTTTGTCAAAGGCTTTCTGAAAATTCAAGTACACAACATCTACTGCATCTCCTTTGTCCACCCTGCTTGGAAACTGTAGTACGTTAGTCAAGAAGGATTTTCCTTCCAGGAAACCATGCTGACTTTGGCCTATCTTGTGTGCCTCCAGGTATTCCATAACCTCATCCCTAACAACCGATTCCAAAATCTTCCCAATCACTGATGTCAGGCTAACAAGTCCATAGTTGCCTTTCTGCTGCCTCCCACCCTTCTTAACTGGCGGAGTAACATTTGCAATTTTCCAGAAATCCGGTACAATGCCAGAATCCATCGATTCTTGAAAAATCATTAGTAGTCCCTCCGCAATCTCCAAATGACCAAAGCATATCAACTGTTAATGACCAAAGCATGACAATTGTCAAGCAGCTCGCATTAATGTATTTCAAAGCGTCAGCATTACTGAAGTACAAAGACCAAGCCCCTGCTGATCACGCCACATTCGTGACTGGTAAGTATAAAGGAATCCTTGTTACGTCGCGATTCCAGACTGTTCTGGCACGGAAATGTTACTGAGATGAGGAGAACATCTAAATCATTCTACAACTATTATATTGCATTTAGCGTCTGATGCTGATATTCAGAGACAATAACATGAAACATAAATGCCGTAGAAGCCGAGGCAATAATGATGAATTTCGGATTATATAATAATATATTTTTATATATTATGTCTGTTTTAATACAATGCAGAGATTTTGTCAACAGTTTGCCCACTGCACGAATCAGATTAGTTCCTGTTCAAATGCTCAAATACCTTGTAATCAGCCATAGTTTATTGAAGTTTTATGACATCCCAGTCAGAAGTCTTTCCATGAAGATATTAATAAGTTGATCCCAGTTCCTTAATACCCGCTGATGACTGGAGAGTGAGATTCTGAAATAGCAATCGCTAGAAACTCAAATCAAATACTCTTCCAAATGGGTAAAATTCATTCCCGTTCGTAGGCTTAGATACGGTGTAATCAAATATAATGGATTGAAATTTCACGATATCCGAGTGAATTACATTCCTTGAGTATAATAATAATTTAAACCCTCTTGCCTTACTTCCGCAAATCGTTTGAACAGTGAGATACCAAAACACGGTCGCCTGAAGCTCAAATAAAATACTATTATAAGTAATCGTTTTGAAGTTTTGAAGTTGCATGAAGGAATCATTGTGTTTGCATTTTATTTGCAAATCTTTCCCGTTGCTACAAGCAGATACTTTACGCCATTCATCAGCTCCTCCCTGAATTTTCTCTGTGTCAGGCCATAGATACACGTGTTGGTGCAGCAACTGAGAGAAGACAGCATAAACCCACATTCCTGCAGGATGTATGACGGTGAGCTGAAATATCTGTCGGTGTAGAAATAATTTTCGGATTGCCAGTTCACAGAATACACAGCATAGGGCATCCAAAATAATATGAAATTGGTTGAAAGTGCGAACAACAGTATCATTGACTTTCTCTCCGGTTTGCTATCTCCGGATCATTACAATTCTCACTGCTTTTTCGAAGTACCTGGCGAACTCTATTTGTCGCTATGATACGTTTGACGGTTGAAACATTAAAGAGCACAATTAAACATATTGGTAGTAACGGTGTTATGATGATGTCAAATACCTCGTAGGCTTTCCACAGGGGTGATGTGAAATATTCAGCTACAAGGGCACAACGCCATCGATCCATTGAAAAGTAATATGGAATGGCCTGGGCAGAACACGCCGCACTCACTGTTGCTACCACCACAGTCGCTGTTCTCTTGGTGCAATATCGGTTCCGTAGCTTCTCACAGCAAATGGCGACGCACCGATCAAAAGTGAAAGCCACCGTCAACCAGACAGAACAGTCCAAGCTGGCGAGACTCAGGATATGTAGCAGAGAACACGTCGGATTTACGAGCAAGAAATTAGCAAGTAAATAGATATGATTTATCCTCTGTAGTATAACAACAATGATAACCACCATCAGATCGGCCACCGCCATGGCCACAAGGTAGAGAGTGATGCACTTGGACAGACCGCACTTCCCGCGGGACAGGATCACAATCGCCGTTAAATTAACTGAAATAAATTATTAAAACATACCATCGGTAACCGCAGAATGATTCGTGTGACTTTCTTTGCCTACTGTGAGTAATAGTCGAACGGGCCATAGTTTGGCGTCAGGGTATCATTCCACTTAACACACGATTTACATCTCGCCAGTCTCACATCCAGCAGTTAACCCTCAGGCGGCTCTGTTATGTAGATAGTAACGGGCCGTATCCCAGTCAGGGAAGGCGAGGTTATCAAGAACTGTCCCTAATAGGAAAGCGTCTTGCAGAGAGCGGCACGGATGGCGGGCAGATTCATTTTAATTTCAGACGATATTACGTAATTACAATTCTTTAAAGGCGATCATTTAATTGGCTTCAGTTTAAAAAGAAATTATTTCATAATTACATCGAATAAAGATCATGAATGCACTTTAAATCCACATTCACACGCTACCCTCTCTGTCAGAACAAGGGACATACCAGCGATGTGTCCTGAATACTAGATGCCCATGAAAAGAGAGATGCCAAACTTGCGAATGGGCACGACGGGTGAGTTTAACAGAGCTTTGCCGAGACAGTTGTGATCAGTGAATGAATCGTGGGAAATGCGCATGCTCATAAAAATCAAAATGAATTTGAAAGCAATGCCCGAACATTAAATTCCGCACATTCAATAATAATTGTTGGGATCGTTAAAAAGAAAATGAGAAAGGGGGAAGCCACTGAACGGGAGGTTAATACAACAGGACACACATGATACTCCTCACCTCAGCAGACTGTCGCGCTGGAAAGGCAAGGTAATGGAGTAATGGCCACAGCCGCTGGTTTGAGGAGAATCCTATTCCTGTCTGGAGAAATAGATAAGTAATTGTCCGACAGACTACTCTGAAAAATCACACTTCATCTGCTTGGCTGCGTTTTCTCCGCTATCGAGGAGGACCCATGAGAAAGAGTCACGTTGACTGATTCAACATCAATGGCAGATACCAAGGTAACTCCACTGAAACATTCAGGATCGAGGTTCCTCGGAGGGTTGGCCACATTTAATGTAGTTTCAGAACAAATAGAAAAGGGCGCGGGACCGTTCTACCATTTACTTATTTCACTGAATAATACTACAGACGTTATGTATTAATTTGGATTTTAAACCTAAACCATGTGGAACGTAATTAGACGATATATATATAAAATTCCTTCAGCTTATGATGACAGGGGAGGAAGAAGTAATTTAACATGGGGAGATGCGGGAACAGCTGATAATACTTTGGGATTTAATAACTGACGTGCATCGTGTCTCCTCGTCCCTACAGTGAACTTTGAGGATTTTATGAGAGGAATCGTGCCGGGAAAGCCGGACGTCAGAGGAAGATATTACGTCACAGGGCGGGCTCAGCGTTGACCGGATCTGGTAAGTCAGTACTGTCGCTATCATGATGTTATGCGAAGTGGTATCTCTGCAAACTGATCTGATGAAGTCCTGCTGAAGGGTCTCCTCGAACATTTCTTCCTCTACATAAATACTGCTTATTTGACTGAGTTTCGCCGGCATTGTGGGTGCAATACTTTCGGTCTGCGCGTTTTGTAAGCGTACTTAAACATTTCTGGCATACAGTTGTGTCCACGATAGTATAAAACTGTATCAACCACCTAAATAATATCTCAGTGTAAGATTAAGCATATTAATTATCGAGAATTACAAGTAGAATTATAATTAGACTGGACTGCAAATGCAAGAATAAATCAAGTTTCTTTTAGCCTACGATACACCGAGAGTAACACAGACACATAACATTACCCGGAATTCCGAGTGCAGCAACCACCGGGCAGTAAATTCTGACGATGTTGTAAATTACGGAGTATCCCATTTTCTACGTGAAGCAGCGATCGGTTGCACAAAATGTCCCAAATGCCTGCATGCTCTGATCCAAAGAGTTCTTATACACCAGTCGGAACCGCGCTTAAATCACTTAGTGCTCCCATTAGTCTGATTAGACACAACCCAATGAACAAACACGCAGTGTAACTACTTATTGTGTCATTGTCGTTTATATTTAGCTCTTCAAAGAGAATTAGAAGGACATTCATTTAATCGTGTTTCGAAACATATTCCGTGGAGAGGGTTAGTGCAGCACTGGTTTGCAATGCTCGAATCGTGCATGGAAAGACATAAAAGCAACAGAGTAGCCGCAGTGGTGACTTTCATTTTCCCTGGGACTACATTAGTGCCCAACACATGTCCTTTGAAGTTACCCGTCTGACCTCAAGCTCATGGCCTGTGATATGAAACCCCTTAGCTCCCTGAGAATGACAGCTATCCGCTCCCCAATCTATGACTCTCAGGGCCTCATAAACTGGTATCAGGAGTTTTCCTCAGCTTTCCCTGCTCCAGAGCCCGTCATGGCATGTGCTTTCTCAGTCACTCCATCAACATGGGAGTCAATTTCAGTCGGATACAGAGTTGGACCCGAAGGTTTCTCTGTACGTCAAACTGTTTAAAGTCGTATCATTAGCGGTGTTTTGTCTCTTATCATTTGGTTTTCAAAGATGCAATGACACAGACTTGTTCTCAATAAACCCATCTGGTGATTCTCCCTCCACATCCGCAAGGGAAATATATCCTGCTGTATCCCTTCTAAACAATCCATAATGCCACCAATCTTTGTATCATCCACAGACAGGGCATTCCACCCACACACAGGGCACGAGAACATCTGCAGCTGCTGGAAATCCAACCAACACACACACGCAATGCTGGAGGAACTCAGCAGGCCAGGCAGTGTCTACGGAAAAGAGAAAACATTGAACGTTTCTGTCAGGACAGAAGTGCAACCACCCATATCTCCATGCAAGTCACAGACATGCAGAGCGAATATCTCCAATCAAGTATTATACTCTCGATTGAATGAAAGTAAAAACACTTCTGAAACCTAACAAGTTTTGAGCGCATGTTGGTACATGTGGTACAATAGCATGGGTGAAGCAGTGGCTGATTTGCAGGAATCAAAGAGCAGGAACACAGGGAGCATTTCTGGCTGATACCGGTGACTGTTGGTATCCGACACGGGTTCGTGTTACGATCGTTTCTTTTCACAGTATATGTCAATAATGTGGATGAAGTCACTGATGGCTTTGTGGTTAAGTAGGGAGACTTTAGAAAGATAGAAGGAGGGCCAGGTAAGTTGGAGGAGGCAGAAAGCCTCCATGGCACTTATCCGGTTCACCTCCATCTCCGAAATGACAATTGCCTCAAACGCTCTACCCGGAAAAGATACTCAGAAAGCGTTGTCCCTTTCTGGTGACGAAGGCTCCGAAGCCACCGTAAAAGCTCCACCGTGCCCCCCGTCAGACCAAAAACCTCTTCCAATGCTTCTGGAAACTTCTTCCAGGAAGCCAAGGGTTTGCTAACTTTCACGCCTTTCACTACCTCAGCTGCCACCCCTCTCAAACTGCCAACCAATCTCTGCCGCTTCCCTTCCTCAGAACACTGCCACTCACCCAGCAGCCGAGAGACATGTTCTATTCAGGTCTCAAAATCATCCTCCCATTCGGGGGTCTCCTACCCTGAGAAAATGCTTAACTTCTGACGAGGACCCGCCGCCTCGTTCACCAAGGAGTTAATGGCTGACGCCATCTCCGAGCCTTTCACCCTTCCGTGGGAGAAGGGAACTAATTAGATTTTCCAAATCTGACATCTCCCTTCCTTCATCCTTCAAAAACGATAGGACCCGCTCTCGAAAATCTCCGCCCCCAGCGGACGTCAAATCCTCTGGTGTCCCAACAGACCCGTCAGACCTCTCCTCTGTGACGATGTTCACACCCTATGGCCCGGCGTCACTGAGGTCACGGATACACGGCGGCAGTCCCACCGACGAGACGTCTGCGCTAGCACGAAGCCTAAACCCCCCCATTTTACCAATCTTTCTGCCTACGATTTCGACCTTACTGATACCTCTAACTGTACTCAGATATCGAATTAACACTTCGTCCGAGACACCCATGTCCACCCCACTTAATACGCAGACATGAGTAACCGGTACTCCCTCGATCTCACACCAGAGTTCAATCTTATCCGGAGTCCTAACGAAGGGTCTCGGCCCGAAACGTTGCCTGCGCGTTTCCACGGATGCTGCCCGACCTGCTGAGTTCCTCCAGCGTGTTGCCCGTGTTGATTTGACCACAGCATCTGCAGTGTACCTTGTGCTTAGAGTTCAATCTTATCCGAATCCATCTCCCCTCGTTTAAACCGGGGGCGAATTACACCGTAGCAACCCCACAAATGTAGCATCCATGCCCCCAATTTACCCCCGTTCGCCTAGGGTAAACCACCGTCGCCCCGACAACAGTGCAACACTTCGGTGTAAATACGGTGTAATGCCCCCCCCCCCCCCCCCGTACACGCTCGCAACACCAATGGCGAGTAAATAATTACAACTTATAAATCAGAGCATTGAGTACAGAAGTTAGGATATAATGTTAAAATTGTACAAGGCATTGGTAAGGCCAAATTTGGAATATTGTGTACAGTTCTGGTCACCGAATTATGGGAAAGATATCAATAAATTAGAGAGAGTGCAGAGACGATTTACCAGGATGTTACCTGGGTTTCAGCACTTAAGTTACAGAGAAAGGTTGAACAAGTTAGGTCTCTATTCATTGGAGCGTAGAAGGTTGAGGGGGGATTTGATCGAGGTATTTAAAATTTTGAGAGGGATAGATAGAGTTGACGTGAATAGGCTGTTTCCATTGAGAGTAGGGGAGATTCAAACGAGAGGACATGATTTGAGAGTTAGGGGGCAAAGGTTTAAGGGAAACACGAGGGGGTATTTCTTTACTCAGAGAGTGATAGCTGTGTGGAATGAGCTTCCTGTAGAAGTAGTAGAGGCTAGTTCAGTTGTGTCATTTAAGGTAAAATTGGATAGGTATATGGACAGGAAAGGAGTGGAGGGTTATGGGCTGAGTGCGGGTAGGTGGGACTAGGTGAGATTAAAAGTTCGGCACGGACTAGGAGGGCCGGAATGGCCTGTTTCCGTGCTGTGATTGTTATATGGTTATATTAATTTCTTAGTGATGGGTTAGGAGAAACAGATAACCTAAAAGTGCCAAATCAGTAGGTTTATCAGTTTGTGAACATAATGTTTTAATACATTGGAGCTCACGTCTCCGGTTCCATCCACAACGACCTTCCGAGCCTTCGGCCACCGTCCGAACCGCCGACTTCCAGTATCCGCCGCCCTGGAACCGCTGTCCGCTCCTCACACGTCCGTCCTCCTCGCTCGCCTCCCGAAAAAGACCGCGAACTCCCGCTCAGCTCACACATACAAGAGAGCATAACAATTCTCCATTGGCCAGTTCCCCCCTTATCTGCAGTTAGGACCCAAACATTCCGGCTACAGAAACCGATTAGAGCGTTAAGTAACATTACAGAGAAGCCATTTTGTTAGCCTGCGCAGTTAACACCACAGTTAACGGTACGGAAAGCCCTACAATCTCCCTCACCGGATTTAGTCATGCCCTCATGACGCTCAGATAATTTGCCAACTCTTCCTGCAAAGCACAAAGCCCAAACCAAGTGCAGAAAGCAGTGACATAACTCCCCAAAACAGTGGAGATCACACCCTGATCCCCAGGTGCCACATAGGCCAATCTATCTGGGGGGTGCCTACTTCTCTGAGACCTGCGCACTTCCTCTTCTAACCACCACCACCCCGGATACTACAGAAGACTCAGGGAAACTACGAGGCGAACCCTCCCGCGAGCGGTCACCCAAACCCCTCTGCACCCCGGAACTCTCTATCTCTTGCTCGGGCCCCACATCCTCCCCGCCAACGCCCTGTGGTACTCCCGACTGCCCATCACTAGCTCCTCTTACCCCATCTAACCCAGTGGGGGAAGGGCCACGAGTCTCTCTCTCCACCACGAGGGCCTCAGCGAACGGCCACATGCACCAATCGTCCGAGCCAGCCTCCTCCGAGACACTATCCCTCACAGGGACTGGGCCCGGGCCCGACTCTCCCGGGGTGGGCTCTTCCTCCACCCTGTGTGGACGCAGAGTCCTGGTACAAGGCGCAGCCGGCACCTTGGGCTCCCGCTCTACCTGTACATCTCGCCCCAAAGGCAACAGATGATTCCGATGGAGAATCTTGACGGCCCGCTCCCATCCTCCGGCCGCACTCGGAAAACCGGTAATCTGGGCAACTGCCTCTCCACCACATAGGGCGTGCCCGACCAGCGACCAGCCAGCTTGTGCTTCCCGGGCAATCCCAAGTTCCCTGTGAAGACTCGGTCTCCCGGCAGGAGTTGGGAGAACTTCACCTTCTTGTCATACCTCTTCTTATTTCCCCGATTCTGCTTGGCGGTCGCCTCCCCAGCCAGCCCATAAACCCTTTGCAGCTCCTTCTTCATATCAGCAACATACTTCAAGTACGGCTTCGGCGATACTTCACCCGCATCCATCCCGAAACAGGGGTCAATGGGCAACCTTGCCTCGCACCTGAATATCAGATAATAGGGCGAGTACCCAGTAGCGACATTGCGTGTACAGATGTAATAGTGAACCAGATGTCCAATATGTTAACTCCATCGACTCTTCTTGCGGATCTCCAGAGTCCCGAGCATGTCTAGCATGGTCCGATTAAACCTCTCCGGCTGGGGGTCGCCCTGCAGATGACAGTGCGTGCTCCTCGATTTCTCAATTCCCAGCATATCCCGTAACTCAAAGATGAGCTTACTCTCAAAGTCCCGTCCCTGGTCACTGTGTATCCGGCGGGGAAGTCCAGAATATATAAAATGATTCTTCCATGGCACTTATCCGGTTCACCTCCATCTCCGAAATGACAATTGCCTCAAACGCTCTACCCGGAAAAGATACTCAGAAAGCGTTGTCCCTTTCTGGTGACGAAGGCTCCGAAGCCACCGTAAAAGCTCCACCGTGCCCCCCGTCAGACCAAAAACCTCTTCCAATGCTTCTGGAAACTTCTTCCAGGAAGCCAAGGGTTTGCTAACTTTCACGCCTTTCACTACCTCAGCTGCCACCCCTCTCAAACTGCCAACCAATCTCTGCCGCTTCCCTTCCTCAGAACACTGCCACTCACCCAGCAGCCGAGAGACATGTTCTATTCAGGTCTCAAAATCATCCTCCCATTCGGGGGTCTCCTACCCTGAGAAAATGCTTAACTTCTGACGAGGACCCGCCGCCTCGTTCACCAAGGAGTTAATGGCTGACGCCATCTCCGAGCCTTTCACCCTTCCGTGGGAGAAGGGAACTAATTAGATTTTCCAAATCTGACATCTCCCTTCCTTCATCCTTCAAAAACGATAGGACCCGCTCTCGAAAATCTCCGCCCCCAGCGGACGTCAAATCCTCTGGTGTCCCAACAGACCCGTCAGACCTCTCCTCTGTGACGATGTTCACACCCTATGGCCCGGCGTCACTGAGGTCACGGATACACGGCGGCAGTCCCACCGACGAGACGTCTGCGCTAGCACGAAGCCTAAACCCCCCCATTTTACCAATCTTTCTGCCTACGATTTCGACCTTACTGATACCTCTAACTGTACTCAGATATCGAATTAACACTTCGTCCGAGACACCCATGTCCACCCCACTTAATACGCAGACATGAGTAACCGGTACTCCCTCGATCTCACACCAGAGTTCAATCTTATCCGGAGTCCTAACGAAGGGTCTCGGCCCGAAACGTTGCCTGCGCGTTTCCACGGATGCTGCCCGACCTGCTGAGTTCCTCCAGCGTGTTGCCCGTGTTGATTTGACCACAGCATCTGCAGTGTACCTTGTGCTTAGAGTTCAATCTTATCCGAATCCATCTCCCCTCGTTTAAACCGGGGGCGAATTACACCGTAGCAACCCCACAAATGTAGCATCCATGCCCCCAATTTACCCCCGTTCGCCTAGGGTAAACCACCGTCGCCCCGACAACAGTGCAACACTTCGGTGTAAATACGGTGTAATGCCCCCCCCCCCCGTACACGCTCGCAACACCAATGGCGAGTAAATAATTACAACTTATAAATCAGAGCATTGAGTACAGAAGTTAGGATATAATGTTAAAATTGTACAAGGCATTGGTAAGGCCAAATTTGGAATATTGTGTACAGTTCTGGTCACCGAATTATGGGAAAGATATCAATAAATTAGAGAGAGTGCAGAGACGATTTACCAGGATGTTACCTGGGTTTCAGCACTTAAGTTACAGAGAAAGGTTGAACAAGTTAGGTCTCTATTCATTGGAGCGTAGAAGGTTGAGGGGGGATTTGATCGAGGTATTTAAAATTTTGAGAGGGATAGATAGAGTTGACGTGAATAGGCTGTTTCCATTGAGAGTAGGGGAGATTCAAACGAGAGGACATGATTTGAGAGTTAGGGGGCAAAGGTTTAAGGGAAACACGAGGGGGTATTTCTTTACTCAGAGAGTGATAGCTGTGTGGAATGAGCTTCCTGTAGAAGTAGTAGAGGCTAGTTCAGTTGTGTCATTTAAGGTAAAATTGGATAGGTATATGGACAGGAAAGGAGTGGAGGGTTATGGGCTGAGTGCGGGTAGGTGGGACTAGGTGAGATTAAAAGTTCGGCACGGACTAGGAGGGCCGGAATGGCCTGTTTCCGTGCTGTGATTGTTATATGGTTATATTAATTTCTTAGTGATGGGTTAGGAGAAACAGATAACCTAAAAGTGCCAAATCAGTAGGTTTATCAGTTTGTGAACATAATGTTTTAATACATTGGAGCTCACGTCTCCGGTTCCATCCACAACGACCTTCCGAGCCTTCGGCCACCGTCCGAACCGCCGACATCCAGTATCCGCCGCTCTGGAACCGCTGTCCGCTCCTCACACGTCCGTCCTCCTCGCTCGCCTCCCGAAAAAGACCGCGAACTCCCGCTCAGCCCACACATACAAGACAACATCACAATTCTCCATTGGTAAATTCCCCCTAATCTGCAGTTATAACCCAAACATTCCTGCTACAGAAACGCATGACATCAGTAACGTTACAGAGAAGCCATTTCATTATAACAATACAGAGAAGCCATTTTGTTAGCCTGAACAGTTAAAACCCCAGTTAATGGTACTGAGAGCCCTACACTTTGAATACACAATCCTCAACGGCCGGGGACGTGAATTACCACACTGGCTAAAACAACGATCTGGCGATAAGTGGATGCAAAGCGGGGATATTTATGCGATCGGATTAGATGAGAATCAGGTGTGTCGCCATCAAAGGGAATTAGGAGAAAATGGGGAATTAACCGTTAACGGTCGGGACCGTGACACCTTACACTCCCCCACCCAACGGGAGCTTCCAGGCGAACTAGCGGGCTTGCCAGGATTGTCGCGATGGAAGTCTCCGATGAGGGAAGGATCTAAGATTAAGGAGCGGGGGATCCAGGTGCGCTCCTCGGGACCGTGTCCTTCCGAATCGACGAGGTACTGGAAACACCTGCCCCGGCGGCGCACATCGACGTATTTGCTGGACGGTGTAAGATGGGTAATTGTCGATGACCCGGGCGGGTGGAGGGGGTTCGACAGAAGGGCACAAAGGGCTGACAGACTCAGGTTTCAGTTGGGGGACGTGGAACGTGGGATGAATGCGCCTGGATCTGGGTAGTTTGTGTTTGACCGCCGAGGGGTTGATGATGCTCTCGATTTCGAAAGGTCCGATGTAATGAGAGGTGAGTTTCTTGGATTCAGTTTTGAGTGGGATACCTCTTAAGGAGAGCCAAACCTTCTGACCAGGCTTATAGTTGGATGCTGGAATCCGGTGGCTGTCGGCGATACTCCGGTTGCGGTCAGCGGAGCGGAGCAGGGCCGAGCGAGCAGCCTTCCAGACCTTGCGGCTTTGGCGGAGACTGGCCTGAATTGAACGCACAGCGCTGTCGTCTTCGTGGGCAGGAAACAGAGGGGGTTGATAGCCCAGGGAACATTCAAAGGGGGACATACCGGCGGCAGCGGTGACCAGGGAGTTGTGGGCATACTCATCCCAAGTGAAATGGGTGCTCCAGGATGACGGGTTACTGGCGGAAATGCAGAGCAGTGCTGCTTCCGAATCCTGACTGACCGTCAGTCTGTGGATGGAAACCGGAAGACAGACTTTGTGCGGCTTTGGCAAAACGTCCACCACGGTGAGTACAGCTGAGTTACCACGTGAAAGGGGTAGCCCAGTGACGAAATCCAGAGCAATGTGGGACCAAGGGCGGCAGGGACAGGTAGGGGACGAAGGAGCCCAGCAGGTGGGATGGGAGGCTTTTCCACGGGCACACACAGTTCAGAAAGAGACGAAGGAGCCCAGCAGATGGAATGGGAGGCTTTTCCACGGTCACACACAGTTCAGAAAGAGACGAAGGAGCAAGTGTCAGCATCAATGGAGGGCCACCAGAAATATCGCTTCAGAAGGGACAGATTTCGATCGATTCCGGGATGGCAGGCGAATCGGGAAGTATGCCCCCACTGGTGAACCTGAGAACGGACAGATTCAGGCCGGAAGAGGCGATTGGGGTGGGGGGGGGTCCATCGCCTGGGTCAGGTTGAGTCCGTTGGGAATCTTTGGCTCTGGATTCCTTCTCCCAGGTGAGGGCAGCCACAACACAGGATGATGGAAGGATGGTATCATGGTTGGAAGTGTCCTCCTCGGAGACGTATTGACGAGAGAGAGCATCTAGCTTCCCGTTCTTGGAACCAGGTCGGTAGGTGAGGATGAAATTGAAGCGGCCAAAAAACAGTGCCCAACGGGCTTGGCGGAAGTTAAGGCATTTAGCTGTCTGAATGTATGCCAGGTTGTTATGGTCTGTCCAGAGGATGAATGGGTATTCTGCTCCCTCCAGCAAGTGCCTCCACTCCTCCAAGGCGAGTTCGTGGACCAGAAAGTCACGGTTCCCAACGTTGTAGTTCCGTTCGGCGGGGGACAGATGGCGAGAGAAGAAAGCGCAGGGATGGACCTTTTGTTCCGGGACGGAGCGTTGAGAGAGGACCGCCCCCACTCCACAGTCGGAGGCGTCGACTTCCACAATGAACTGGCGAGAGGGGTCAGGATGGACCAAGATGGGAGCAGAGGTGATACTCCTCAAGCTCTGAGAAGGAGTCCGCTTCAGGGGACCAGTGGAAGGGGGTGGCAGGAGAAGTGAGCTGGGTAAGGGGCGCTGCTATCCGGCTGTAATCCCTAATGAGGCGACGGGATAAATTGGCGAACCCCAGGAATCGCTGGAATTGTTTAAGCGTCGTCGGTTTGGGCCACTCTGCTCGGAGCTCTTCAGGCCCGCTGTCAACGGTGTACCTCAGGAAACTGCACTTCTCGGCCTTAACAAATACAGTGTTCTCCAAAAGCCTCTGAAGAACCTGGCGGACATGCTGGGTGTGCTCCTGGAGATTACGGGAGAAGATTAGGATATCGTCCAGATAAACGAAAACAAATCGGTTAATGAAGTCCCTAATGATGTCATTGACCAGATCCTGGAACATGGCGGGAGAGCTGTTCAGACCGAAAGGCATCACCAGGTATTCACAATGACTGGCAGGGGCTGTCTTCCATTCATCTCCCTCCCGTATCCTGACCAGGTGACAGGAGTTCCTCAAGTCCAGTTCAGAGAATATTGTCGCTCTGTGAAGGGGCTCGAATGCTGAGTTAATCAGGTGCAGGGGATTATTTTTGGTAATGTTGTTCAGGCCACGGTAGTCGATGCACGGGCGCAGTGAGCCGTCTTTCTTCCCCACAAAGAAGAAACCAGCGCCTACAGGGGAAGATGAGGGTCGGATGATGCCAGCCGCGACGGAGTCGTTTACGTACGTTTCCATAGCTTCCCCTTCTGGCCGAGACAGGTTATACAGCCGACTGGTGGGTGAAGAGGCTCCGGAGAGAAGGTCAATCAAAAGGGTGATGTGGAGGCAGAGAAAGGGTCCGTTGCTTGCTTATCACTTCTCCAAGATTGAGATATTCTATGGACAAGTCAGGGGGCTCAGAGGCAAACGGGGTCGCAGTGACCTCCACTGGGGGAAGGGCTGATTACAGGCAAGAGGAATGGCAGAACGAGCTCCAGCTCTCGTTGAACCAGTCGATGTCGGGGGTTATGACGGCTTAGTCAAGGGTGGACGAGAGCTAAAGGGGATTGAGGAGAGGAAATTAAATTGAATCGTACCTGTTCCCGATGGTTTCTGGTGCGAAAGAGAAGGAGGGGTTCCGTGCAGTGCGTGACACAGGCCAGGAGTCTACCGTTCAGTGCCCGGGCGTCCAGCGGGGTGCACAGAGGTACACGAGAAATACCGGTTTGGAGGGCTAGGTTTTCGTCCAGGAAGTTTCCCTCTGCGCCGGAGTCCACTCGTGCTCGCAGAGGCAAGGACTGTTGGTTGTAACACAAAGTGGCTTGAAGCTGTATTCGGGGTCAGGGAACGAAAGGGAATGTTGTCTGGCTTTCTAGGGTACCCACTGCTGCTGGTGGGCCCTCCCGTTTTGGCCGAAGGGGACAGGTGGCAAGAAAGTGGCCGGACTGACCGCAATATAAACACTCACCCGTTCTCATTCTTCAGATACTTTCAGCGGGAGAAAGGCGGGCCTGCCCAGCTGCATGGGTTCCTCTGTCGGGGCGGCAGGGCTGGCAGCTGCTCGGGGTGCTGAAGGGAGAGAGAAGCTTGTTCTGGATTTAGAGAGGTGAGGTGTGGCCAAAGGTGGTGGACGACCAGTTCCCTCTCTACGGCGCCCCCGGAGGCGATTGTTCAACCTGGTGGCCTGGGAGATCAGGTAATCCAGGCCATCGCCGCCAACTCGTCCTTCACCAGGTCACAAAGTCTATTCCGAAATACCCCCTGGAGTGACTCATCGTTCCAACCCGAGTCGGCTGCTAACGTCCGGGCTCTACTGAATATTCAGCAACACTGCGGGAGTCCTGGTGGAGAAAAGTAGGCGCTTGGCGGAGTCTTAACCCCGGACTGGGTGGTCGAAGACTTTTTTCATCTCCGCGATGAAGTTGATGAATAAGAGCAGATATCCGGTTGCTTGTCCCAAACTGCTGTGGCCAATGCTAATGCGTACCCCCTTAGGAGCCCCATGACATAAGCAACTTTACACTTATCTTTGGAGTAGGTCGACGGCTGCTGTTCGAACACCAGGGAGCACTGAAGGATGAAAGCCCTGCACTTCCCCAGGTCTCCAGCGTAGTGCTCCGGCTCTGGGCCGTGAGGTTCTCTGGGCGGGGGCGTTGGTGAATCTTAGTTGCCGCTACAGGTTGTCTGGGCTGGCTGGGGTTGGTTCTACGTGTGGGTCGAGTGATATGCGTGGGATACCCAGATATCCCATCTGGGTGACCTGAGCAGACAGGGAACGGAGGTTCTCCATGACTTCCCGGAGAAGTTGGTCGCGCTATCGCCGTAGGGAACCCTAGCTGTCGAGGCCTTGTTGGATGGTGTTTGTGTCGGTTGGGTCCATGTTGGCCAGATCGTTCTGTTGCAAAGAACGAATGAGCCGAAACGCAGGACACTGGCGCGGAGATAGAGTTGGGATGCAGACGGGAGCGTGAGCGTGGCTGGAACTGAACGGCAAACAGGAATATGAACGGAAAGGCAGGCGGCAGACAATACTTATCTTGACACTGAGAGACAGAGCTAACACAGGCAAACAAGAGCGCTGAAACAAAACTTAGAATATCCAATCCTAAACGGCCGGGAACGTGAATTACCACACCGGCTGAAACAGCGATCTGGCGATGAGTGGATGCAAAGCCGGGTTATTTGTGCCGCAGGTTTAGATGAGAATCAGGTGCCGCAATCAAGGAGCGCGGGAGCAGACGGGCAAAAGGGAATTTGGAGAATATGACTAATCAACGGTCGGGACCGTGACAGCTCAGGGATTCTGGTAGTTGGTGGATTTGGGATGTACGCATATTTCACGGTTATCAGGGTGTAGAGCTGTGGGGAATGTACAAATTGTTTCATTCACAGATACATTAGTGATAAATGCAGCTTAAATTGTTAAGGTGGGACTGATTTGAGGGTTAAATGTGGATTTGCTGGTGATCACCGATCTGTGGATGAACACTGATTTGAAGATATGTGCACAGTTGGGTGTGTTTGCAGTTTCGGTGGTGAACAGTGACTTCGGGAGCTGGTGGATTTGTAGATGTGCCAAATGTCAAGGTTGTTCTGTTTATAAAAAACTTTAATAATAAATTCAATATGATTTTTTTTAATGCAGACAGCCATTTTGTGAACTGTATGAAATGATTGCTGCTATGCGATTATCAAATGTGCATGCGGGAGGGTCAGCGGGCTTGGGGTGCACACGGATTGGGGAGTACAGACGGATTTGAGAATATGTGCTGAATTGGGGTGCACAGGGATTTGGAGATGTGCTGTGCACAGAAATGGCTTTTTGCCAGCGAATGTTGGGCTGCAGGCGGATTCGGAGTGTTGGAAGATGTGGGGCACACACTGACTTGGGTGTGCGCCCGAGTTTTGGGGTACAGACGTATTTGGGTTGACGTGCGGATTTCGGTGTGTGCAGAGATTTGGCAAAGTCTGCGGATTTGAGGGTGTACACGGATTTTGGGGAATCGGTGGTTTTGGAGCAATGTCATGGATTTGGGGGTGCGCACGTATTTCGGGGTTGTCAGGATATGGAGGTGTGACAACTCTCGAAGTTGTTTTAGTCATAGGTACTTCAATAATAAATGCAGTTTGGACTGAAATTGTTTCTTGCTATTTACTAAGGCGGACGTAGTTCTGTAAACTATTTGAAATTGTACTAGCTCTGGGATAATCCAATGTGCATGTGGGGGTGTCTGCTGAGTTGGAGCCGAAACGAATCTCAAGATTGTCTAATTTGTTCATACATTAATCATGAAAGTAATTTGAATTTTGACCTCTGTTCTTTTTTTACGGTTCAGGCAGCCATTTTGTGAAGTGTTTGAAATCAGAGTTCGAGAGCATGCGCAGTTTGCGGACACAGATGGGAAGGGACTGAACCAAGGGGATAAAGTGATCTCGAAGTCTACGGACAAATGTTCATTCAGGCAGGGTCAGGCGGAGACAATGGGTTACCCACACATAACCTCTGTAAAACAGTAACACACACAATACACACACAGTGAGGCAAACACGCCGACACACACACACACACACACACACACACACACACACACACACACACACACACACACACACACACACACACACACACACACACGCACACACAACTAAACTGTCTTCACTGTCTAGAGAACATAGAAAAGAAACAAAGAAAACCCTACAGCAGAATACAGACGCTTCGTCCCACAAAGCTGTGCCGAACACGGCCTTATCAAAGAAACTACCTCGGGTTACACATAGTCCTCTATTCTGCTAAGCTCTCTGAACCAACCAGGAGAATCTTATGAGACCCTATCGTTTCCGCATCCACCAGTGTCGCCTGCAACCTGTTCCACGCTCTCGCCACTCTCCGCATAAAATAACCTACCCTGACATCTACTCTGTACCTTCTTCCAAGCACCTTAAAACTGTACCCTCTCGTGCTAGCCATTTCATCCCTGGGAAAAGGACTTTGACTGTCCACACGATCAGTGCCTCTTATCATCTTATACACATCTATCTGGTCACCTCTCACCCTCTCTGTCGCTCCAAGGAGAAAAGGCCAAATTCACTCAACCATATAAGGCATGATACCCACTCCAGGCAACATCCCTGTAAATCTCCTCTGCACCCTTTATGTGGTTTCCACATCCTTCCTGTAGTGAGGCGACCAGAACTGAGCATAGTACTCCAAGTGGGGTCTGAACAGGGTCCGATATAGCTGCAACATTACCTCACGGTTGCAAAACTCAGTCTCACGGATGATTAAGGTCAATGCACCACTTGCCTTCTTGACCACAGAGTCAACCTGCGGAGCATCTTTGAGTGTCCTATGGACTCGGACGCCAAGATCCCGCTAATCCTCTACACTGTCAACAGTCTTACAATTAATACTCTGTCCGCCATCATACTTGACCTAATAAAATGAACCACCTCACACTTATCTGGTTTGAAATCCATCTGCCACTTCTCAGTCCAGTTTCGCATCCTATCAATGTCCCGCTGTAACCTCTGACAGCCTCCACACTATCCACAGCTCTTTGACACATACCAGATGAGATGATTAGAACACACTCACCCCTACCACTAGACTGCTGAGTTTGGTGGCCATGCATTAGGGTTAGGGGTGGACCTGGACGAGCCCCCTGATGTTCTGCCTGTGACTGTCACTGAGGAAACGGGAGAGTTTCTTCAATATGAAAATGTTTGTTCATCACCACAGACAGACATTTTCTGGGGGACCCTCTCGTTAGAGTGAGCCAAGCACAAACTACATCGAGAGTTTAGATTCTTGAGGAGAATGGCAACAGTAGGTGATTCAATACAACTTCATAATTTACAGTGTCATAATTTACTTCAATATTCAGTGTCTGACAAATGCCTCTGTCACAACCACGGATTCAGCAGCGGGGCAGATTCGGCAATTGCGCTCGCAAATATGCACGTGGCAGCCAATTATTATTTCATTGTGATCGCATTTAACTACATTAGTCCCGTCGAAGTTTTTGACGAGACTTGAACCTGGGACACAGCAACACTTCGCTTTCTGCCTTGTCTGAGAAATTGGACTGTTGAGTCACCTGAATCTGAAGACTAGCGGTCTTCGTTTAATTCTCACTTGTTCTTTTCAGCCGCGGTGTCGGCTTCGTTTTCCATTTGAGAGTTTTAGTTCACGGCCTGTTTGGCCGAGCGTTTTTGTTTGCTTTTCCCTTTGACATTGTTGGCGTTAAAGTCTGTGCACTGTCGAACTGCTTCAGTGTCTCTCGCTGCGCACTCTGGCCATGTCCGCACCGCTGTGACAGGTTCCTTTGAAGTTCATATTTACAGTGGAAGCACAATTAATTGATAAGATACCTGTCAGGTTCAGTCACCTTTGTTGGGACAAACTATCTCCTACCAATGGTCTAAATATTAAATCTTAATTTAATCACATTCTGTCACCGCGGGGATTGCACCTTTTTGATGTAAATGGTTTGTAAATAATTTAAAAATCTTTATTTTTAAATCTGTTGAAACCTGTCCCTGTGGAGTCGCTAAATGGTTTTAAAAACCCCAGGCAAGTGCTGCCTCGACATGTCATTCCGAGAGATCACCTGTGGCACAGACGGATCATTGGACAGAGACAATGTCTGCAATGTTGGATAGTTACAAGAGTGTGCAGAAAATATTGTACGTATTCATCGCCGTCGTTGGAGTTCCTGGTGAGTGAGCAGAGCAACTCATGTTCAGTATTTCGGAGTGTTTACTGGTGTGAAGCTGTTTATGATCATTTAACAAGCTTTTAACTTGATGATCACTGTGTACATCTCCGTCAGATCCTGTCAGTTCAACATTCTGGTACTTCATATTTAACGACAAGCGGAACTGAACCTCTGTCTCTCCATAAACTCATGGGATCGACTCGAACGTTGTTCCTGTCTGTAATGCCACCTTGTCCAGATTTGTCATATTGCTGGTGGCAGGCAGCTCTCTGGGAAGGTGTGACTGGGAGGATTTTAATGGAACCTTCTCCAGTGTTGTCCCATTGCTGGGGACAGGCAGCTGATTTTGATCCTGATTTTCCTCTGAGATCTGTCGTAAGTTGGGGCACCACTTCGTCGAGAGGAATGGTCTTCATCAGCGACTGCAATCGGGATGAACACCGATCGTTGTTGTTCATGCAGCTCGTTTTTATAGACGAGATCGCCCACATATCGTCTTATCTCCGCACCGAAGACGGAAAGTTAGAGACAGTGTGACTCGTGTCTGATGTTGGAATAGCAACGGGTGCATAGACTCTAGCACTCCTGATCTTTAGATGAAACACGATCCGCCGTGAATTCCCAGTGAATGCGTTTAGTAATGTCCGTTCTTTCTCTCTCTCTCTGTGCAGTGAATTTAGTAGCGATTGTGATCCTGTCCCGGGGAAAGTGCGGCCTCTCTACCTGCATCACTCGCTACCTGGTGGCCATGGCAGCGGCAGATCTACTGACCGTTGTCACCGGGGTCATTTTGACTCGAATCAGAGCGTATTACTTCCCGTGGAGTTTTCTGAGCATCACCCCTGTGTGCAGTGTTATCTCTGTAATGAGGTCCACAACCACACAATGCTCTGTCTGGTTCACAGTCACTTTCACCTTTGACCGGTTTGTCGCTATTTGCTGCCAGAAGCTGAAAACAAAATATTGCACCGGGAAAACTGCGGCTGTGGTTCTAACAACAACCGGCGTACTGTTCTGTCTGAAAAACGTTCCCCGATACTTCACACTGAAACCCTGGGAGATCATCGACAATGTACCGTGGTTCTGTATGTTCAAGGACAATGTTTTCACTGACCCCGGGTGGATAGGATATGACTGGCTCGATACGGTTTTAACTCCGTTCCTCCCTTTCGCTGGGATCCTGCTGCTCAACGCTCTGACAGTCAGGCACATTTTAGTGGCCAGTCGGGTCCGTAAGGGGCTGAAGGGTCAGAGCAAGGGGGAGAACGGCAGTGACCCGGAGATGAAGAGCAGGAGGAGGTCTGTGGTTTTACTCTTCACCCTCTCCGGCAGCTTCATCCTCCTGTGGATGACGGCGGTTGTAAATTTCATATATTATCAGGTCTCAGGAAAGGGACACGATTTCAATGATTCTGAATGGATCTTTCACTACTTCGCGGTTTTGCTGAGGGATTTCAGCTTGTGCACGAACACATTTATTTACGCGGTGACTCAGTCGAAATTCAGGGAGCAGGTGATCAGCGCGGTGAAATATCCGGTCACCTCGGTGCTTCAGTTCATTAATAAAGCCGCGTCCTGATCACAAGCCAAAGGCGGCCGCAGTGTTTCCAGTCCGTGTCCAGCCCCTCACGTTCACCACCTGATTTCCCAGGTGTTATTCCCTGGCCGATTGTCCCATCGTCCGGCAGCTATGGGACATTAGCATAGCTTGTGTGTGGAGTGGGGCAAAGCGCCGTCCTGGAGGATCAGTATCTCAGTGGACCGGGAAGATGTCAGTCGAAGATCTGCTCCGGAAGGCGCAAACCCATTGGTCAGTGAATATTTGCATCTTTTTCCATTCCCTTGGACCATCCTCACAGACCGACGTTCCACCATGTCGGCGGCTATAGTACGATGCTAGTTGGCTATTCCAATATTATCACAGCAGTCTCCGCTGTCCCTTGAATGATTGGCTAACGTGAAGGAATAGGGCGGAATTTGGATTAACGACGGTCGACACTCCCACTTCAAGGCGCTGATCCCGCCACCATCTGGACTGGAGTGTGGTGCGGAGAATTGGGAAATAAAACCCTGGCCGCTTCCATTGTTTTTCCATTTGAAAGGTAAATTACCCCAAAGTCCCAGAGATCGTACGTAATAAAACACAATGTTGTGAATTAAATTAAAGTCACTCCCATTACTTCAGAAAGTTTTTAAATAAAATCCAACAACCCCCGAAGATTGTAATGAAGCCCCAATTGATTTCTTTCTTTCTGATATGCTTCACACTGAATTTAAATGTGTTCAACTGTTTCATAATGACAAAACGTACACGGCCCAGAATGATGTTTACCAACACGAATGAGGTATAGTATTGTGAATTGGAAAACTATTTTTGTTTTAACCCCTTTCTCCCATAAATCCAACACTTTTAAGTATTCTGTAATGGTGTCTCCCCTTGTGACCATTATCCCACCAGTCTTGACAAAATCCCACAATTATTAACACTAAAAACCCCTTACCTGCTGATTTCCTAGGTGGAAGCCCTTTATCGACAGTTGAACTTTTAACAGTTTAACATATAAACCAATACATTGAATAGGAAATAATGATTGAAGAGTTTCTAACAATAAATCTGATCTATTGCTGAAGTCACCTGTTTTACGACTGATTAAAACTGAAAAAGAATCTGAACAAATTACAGATTTATCTGGACAAATTTCCTTCATCCATTCTAAGCCGAAAACAGATGGCAACCAATTTTGTCGTATGTTCTGATAAATGGTAGATAAGTAATTTCTCTATCGTTTACTGTAATTCAGTTAGAAAAAAGGGGCTCCACCAATATTCCCAGTTAAATTATTTTTCGATCCGTCTGCAAAAATGGTTAAAATGATTAACCTGTTTAATGATGAATGGTTCACATAGCATAATAATTTTCATTAATATACTGATGAGCTAAAAAATGTTCAAACATGACAGCATCCTTAAACATTATTAAACTGTCCAACCCAAAATCAACGGAAGTCATTAGTAAAACAGGGCGGGGTTACCGAGAACGCGACAGTGGGACATATTGCATGAACCAACAAACCCATATTCCGAGCGTGATAAGAGCTCAGCCAGCCAACACTAAAAGCACTCTTCGTGACGTCACCACAGTCCACCAACACGCCTTTAACAGGATGATCTTTTCCTTGCCCCATCAAATTAATCCATGTTAACATCAAGTTCAGCCGCCGCAGTTGTCAGGGTGATTGTACAATTTCAAGCAGCGAGGCCTGATAGGGCACGAATCTACTACACCACAACACAATTTCAAAGCCCGTGTTCTGAATCACACAGAAGCATTTTAAAGTAGAAGATGAAGCTGATCCATAATCAAGAACAGATCCAATTCAACAAATATAAATGTTCCAAAAAGATGTTCGTGTAGCACCCCAAGAATACAGACATGGATACCTGAGAATATTTAATGCTCCTTTACATTTATCAATTATTTTACTGATATGGTGCCTCCGTGTCGGTTTATTATCCAACCACGACTAGAAGTCTCAGCACGGACTCGTCTCCAAGAGTTTGATTATATAATTTCAGATCAATGGTAGGTCCATTAGTCCTGTTTGTAAAACACATAACTTGTGTTTAACTACTGAAAGCTATTTGCCTATTGTGTAAATATACTAATTGCTAAATGCAGCCTCCATACACTTAAATTCAAATGTCTACCTCTAATCCAGAAAGCTCCTTCAGCTGTACATAGCAATTTAACCACGTATTCTCAGAGAAAACAGCATTAATCAAAATATTATGCAATAAAGAGTTGCAAGTACTGCCTTTTGGGATACCATTCTCGATCTCACAGAAACTAGAATGGATCTTTCCTACCTTTACTTGCAGAGACCGTCCAAATTAAAATAAACCCAGAAAAGATGATACAATCTCCCCTCCTGATGTCCATAATTTCATCAAAAGCCCTTCCTTCCGTAAATATCATCTGCCTTTTCAATATTAAAAACACTGCTATTACAACTTTATTTAACAGCACTTCAACAGGTTCAGTATCGTCTTCCAAACATAAAACTCTACTTAATGTCATTCTACGCTTCCTAAACCCACACTGATAAAACGATACATCACCTCTCTCTTCCAAAATAATGCTAGATTAACAAACGTTGCATAAGTTTACGTAAATGAGACGTTAACGGTATAGTTCCATAACTAGAAGGATCGGGAGGGGGATCTATATCGTTAACGTCTCATGTATGTGCTTAAAATTAAACACTTTAATGCCCCTACACATTGAATGTATTAATTCTACTACAGATTCCACATACGTTCCATTCACATTCAAACGTGGGACCTGTGCTGTCGGAGGGGGGGATCAGTGTTTCATCACCCTCCGTCTCTATCCAGTCTCCTTCGGATACGAGTACTCCAGTCCAGGAAACAAAAGTCGTTAATCCTTACTGTTCCTTTCCAGGTTAATCACGTCCTTCCTGTGGCGGCGACCCGAGATGCACACAGTACTCCGGCCGTGATTTCACCAGCATGGGACAGTACCGCAGGGGAACAGGCCGTTCCGCTCACTGCGCTGTTCCGATCCAATTGAACTAGCGTTTCATGTTTTACTAATGTCGCAACACACATCTCCTTGAACCATTCTGAGACAGGTTTAACATTGCATAAGTGAATTGTTCTACAGTAGCAGTGTCGGGAAAAAGTAGAAAAGTACACGGAATTACAAACTAAATAAATAGTGCATAAACAAGGACTAATGAGGCCGTGTTCCTCTGTTCACCTTAAACGCTCGCCCTCTAGTGTTAGACATTTGCTCCTCAGGCTATGATAAAAAGTTGAATTTCCCCATGGGGATGAATAAAGTATCTATCTATCTATCTATCTATCTATCTATCTATCTATCTATCTATCTATCTACCTATCTATCTATCTACCTATCTATCTATCTATCTATCTATCTATCAAACACTGTAAAAGTATCTATCTATCTATCACACTGATAAAACGATACATCACCTCTCTCTTCCAAAATAATGCTAGATTAACAAACGTTGCATAAGTTTACGTAAATGAGACGTTAACGGTATAGTTCCATAACTAGAAGGATCGGGAGGGGGATCTATATCGTTAACGTCTCATGTATGTGCTTAAAATTAAACACTTTAATGCCCCTACACATTGAATGAATTAATTCTGCTACAGATTCCACATACGTTCCATTCACATTCAAAAGTGGGACCTGTGCTGTCGGAGGGGGGGATCAGTGTTTCATCACCCTCCGCCTCTATCCAGTCTCCTTCGGATACGAGTCCTCCAGTCCAGGAAACAAAAGTCGTTAATCCTTACTGTTCCTATCTCCTCCTGAAGTCCTCCTCCTCCTGAGGCTATCTCCTCAGGCAGATACTTTTACAGTGTTTGATAGATAGATAGATAGATAGATAGATAGATAGATAGATAGATAGATAGATAGATAGATAGATAGATACTTTATTCATCCCCAAGGGGAAATTCAACTTTTTTTCCAATGTCCCATACACTTGTTGTAGCAAACTAATTACATACAATACTTAACTCAGTAAAAGATATGATATGCATCTAAATCACTATCTCAAAAAGCATTAATAATAGCTTTTAAAAAGTTCTTAAGTCCTGGCGGTAGAATTGTAAAGCCTAATGGCATTGGGGAGTATTGACCTCTTCATCCTGTCTGAGGAGCATTGCATCGACAGTAACCTGTCGCTGAAACTGCTTCTCTGTCTCTGGATGGTGCTATGTAGAGGATGTTCAGAGTTATCCATAATTGACCGTAGCCTACTCAGCGCCCTTCGCTCAGCTACCGATGTTAAACTCCCCAGTACTTTGCCCACGACAGAGCCCGCCTTCCTTACCAGCTTATTAAGACGTGAGGCGTCCCTCTTCTTAATGCTTCCTCCCCAACACGCCACCACAAAGAAGAGGGCGCTCTCCACAACTGACCTATAGAACATCTTCAGCATCTCACTACAGACATTGAATGACGCCAACCTTCTTAGGAAGTACAGTCGACTCTGTGCCTTCCTGCACAAGGCATTTGTGTTGGCAGTCCAGTCTAGCTTCTCGTCTAACTGTACTCCCAGATACTTGTAGGTCTTAACCTGCTCATATTCCTATAAACCTCGGCCCGCCTCCCTCAACCTTTACCATTGCCGAGAAAATATCTCCAGATTGTCCAATCTCTCATTACCCTGCAGTGTCTTCGTAAACCTCTTCTAATCACCGTTCAAAACCTCCACATTTTCCCAACAGTGGAATGCAATACTCCAGAAGCTGTTCAGCTACAGATTTACAAAACTGTAAAACAACTACCTGATACTGGAACTGTGCGCTTCCACTACAAAAGACAAGGAGACCCTACATCGCCTGGAACAACCCACCATCGTGTGTACCCATTTCAGGGAGTTATAAATTAGGATCACAAGATCCATTTGTATACCCAGAGAACAATCTCGTCCCATAGCACAAGACCCTCAAACTCTCCCACCAAATACTGAATCTCTTATGCAGTTTTCCAGCGTAAAATATCATTTTATACATAACTCTAACCAGAACTGAACGACTCCCTTCCCTTTCAGAATTGACATAGGCCCTTAGGCCCAACTCTACCATGCCTATCTGGTGCCCACCTAAACTAATTCCATCTGCCGGCGTTTGACCCATCTCCTACGGGACAGGAATGAGCTTGGATGTACGTCGCTGTCACATGGGCTGAAGGATCCTTTCCCTGCTCAATGTGTCAATGACCAAACCTTTCCTGTCCTGATCTTATCCACAATGTCTTTGCAATTTGTATAAGTACAGGACCACTAAGGAGGTCGTGTTTAGTCAGTTAACGGGGGATATTTCCGCACAGCCTGGCGGGGTATAATTCAGATTATTGGGAGAGGCAGGGAATGAAATTACAGAGGACTGTACCAACGTGTTTGTGTTGTATCTAGCCACAATGAAGATAGCAGGACAGCGGCGATAAATTTTATTCTCTTATTTAAGAACTGGAATGGATAATACTAGAATGATGTAGACAGGTGAATCTCATGTCCGGGGTAGGCAAGTTACTGCAGAGGATTCTTAGCGATAGAATATAGACTCATTGAACCCCACAACAATAAACTGTTCCGATTATCGTAAAGATCCCTCTGGCCTAGTTTTCCTGTTTTCTGGCCGAGTCTCATCGACCTGCACCAGGACCAGAGCCGTTCATACCCTCCCATCCATGTATCTATCCGAATGTCTGATTAAAAATACTTGTTCAGTTCGCCCGGCATTACCTCGTGACTCACCTCTCCAGGACCAGAGCTGTCCATACCCCTCCCATCCATGTACCTATCCAAATGTCTGATTAAAAATACTTGTTCAGTTCGCCCGGCATTACCTCGTGACTCACCTCTCCAGGACCAGAGCTGTCCATACCCCTCCCATCCATGTACCTATCCAAATGTCTGATTAAAAATACTTGTTCAGTTCGCCCGGCATTACCTCGTGCCCCATCTTTCCAGCATCATTTTCCAGTGGTCCTGTATCCGCTCCCGCTTCTATTTTAAACATAGAACAGTATAGCACATACAGGCCCTTCGGCCCAAAATGCTGTGCCGACACTTAAAGCTTGCCTCCCACATAACTCCTCACCTTAAATTCCTCCATATACCTCTCTACTAGGCTCTTAAATTTCACTAGTGTATCCACCTCCACTACAGCCTCAGGCAGTGCATTCGACGCACCAATCACCTTCTGAGCAAAACAACCTTTTTCTAGTTTTCCCCTTGAACTTCCCATCTTAAAGCCATGTCCTCTTATATTGAGCAATGGTGCCCTGGGGAAGAGCTGCTGGGTGTCCACTCTATCTATTCCTCTCAATATCTTGTTACCTCTATCATGTCTCCTCTCATCCTTCTTCTCTCCAAAGAGTGAAGCTCAGCTCCCTTAATCTCTGATCATAATGCATACTCTGTAAACCAGGCAGCATCCTGGTAAATCTCCAATTCACCCTTTCCAATGCTTCCACATCCTTCCTATAGTGAGGCGACCAGAACTGGACACAGTACTCCAGGTGTGGCCTAACCAGAGTTTTATAGAGCTGCATCATTACCCCATGACTCTTAAACTCTATCCCCAGTCTTATGAAAGCTAACACTCCATAAGCTTTCTTAGCTACGCTATCTACCTGTGAGGCAACTTTCGGGAATCTATGGACACCCTAATAACCCTATTGAGTACACAGGTTGTGATGTGAAGTTAAAGTTGTATCGGGCATTAGGGAGGATACACTTGGTGTATTGTGTGCAGTTCTGGTCACCTGTCAACAGGAAAATATCAGTGAGGTTGAAAATTGCAGCGAATCTTTATAATGATGCTCCCAGGGCTTGCGGATCTGAGTTTCACTGAAAGATTCAATCGGTCCAGTCACACCCAAACAGAGGTTTTTCACCCTCAGGGGCAAATGAAAGGTGTGAAGGTGGATCAATCACCTGGACCAGGTGGTGTACACTGCAGGGTTCTGAAAGAGGTGGCTGAAGAGACTGTGGAGGAATTAGTAATGGTATTTCAGGAATCAAGTGATTCTGGCATTTGTCAGAAGGAATGGAAAATTGGAAATATTCCTCCACTCTTCAGGAAGGGAAAGAGGAATAAGAAATAAGGATGTAATGTAGCGGCTTTATAAAGTGCTGGTGTGGCCTCAAACGGAGTATTGGGAACAGGTTTAGGCCGCTTATCTTCAGAAGAGTGTGCTGAAACTGGAGAGGGTTCAACGAGGTTCACGAACATGATTCCAGATTCGATGGCTTTCGGTCTGCATTCACTGGGATTCAGAAGAATGAGGGGTGACCCGATTGAAATCTATCGAATGGTGAAAGTCTCTGACAAAGTTCTTCTGAAGAGGATCATACCTCTGATGGGAGAGTGTAAGACTAGAGGACACAGTCTCGGAATGGAGGGGCATTCATTTACAAACAGAGCAAGAGGATTGTCTTTAGCTAGAGAGCGGCGAATCTGTGGAATTCGTTGTCACAGGCAGCAGGGGTTCAGTTCTTACGTATATTTAAGGGAGAGGTTGACAGATTCTCGACTGCTCAGGGCATGAACGGATATGGAGAGAAGGATGGAGATGGGGTCCAGTGGCGTACAGTAAATGGATCAGCCATGATGAAATGGCGGAGCAGACGCGATGGGACAAATGGCCTAATTGTGATGCTGTATTTTATAGTTTAATGGGCTTAATCAGGGCAGATCAATTTCCAATTAGTGACAAGACATCGCATCGACCCTTGTGGAAGTCGAGGACGGAAACCGCAGGTGCCTTAGCCTGTCTGCAGGAGAATTTAAAATGTCTTTAGACACCTGTGAGGTGATGTAGATTAGCTTCCATTGTTCAAGAAAGGCTCTGACGATGAGCCGGGAAAGTAGAGGCGGATGAGCCTGACACCAGCGGTTAACTTATTGTCAGACATTCTAAGGGACAGGATATAGAAGTGTTTCAAAGGTATCAAATGTTTCAAATGTGTAGTTATTGTAAGAGAAATGTATACAAGGTACATCCTGAAATTCTTCTCTTCGCAAACATCCACGAAAACAGAGGAGAGCCCCAAAGAATGAATGACAGTTAAATGCTAGCACCCCAAATTCCCCCCAGTTCACCCCACCCACGCATAAGCAGTAGGAAAGCAACCATCTCCCCTCCACCCACCAGTTAACGAAAGCATCAGCGCCCTCCACCGAGCACTGAAACGTGCAGCAAAGCGTCAATAGAGACACAGACTTGCAGAACCCCAAAGACTACACGTTCACCCAGTAATTCAACATATCACAGCCTCTCCCCCCCATCACACTCTCTCTCTCTCTCTCTCTCTCTCTCTCTCTCTCTCTCTCTCTCTCTCTCTCTCTCTCTCTCTCTCTCTCTCTCTCTCTCTCTCTCTCTCTCTCTAATAAAGGAAAAGTGGGTGTCCCCGTTTCACAGCGACAGGGGGGACATAACAAACAGCTCGCTGATTTAAGATGTTAAATGTCTGTTATGTCGCTTGTTCCGAGCTCTGTGCCCGAGGAACTCGGGTCTCCGGGCACACAGCCAGCAGCCAGCTCGCTGCTTTCGATCTTCCGTCTCCCACGACGCACCGATTTCCTGCAACGGCACCGACCTCGACTCCACCCGCCTCCAGAGCCACGAAATCCCGGAATACTGAAGGCGCGCTGGTGTTTTAGCCCTCGTCCTTGGTATATCGAATAACGGGCAGTCGTCAGACTCCGAGAACGGGTCCATTCCCGCAAAGAACCAAAGTCAGTTTGTAATTCCAGGTCGGGGTCTTCAAAAGAAATATGAAAGGGAAAAATAGAGATATTAAATTAGAACGAGAGCTCTTTCCGAAGTTGCAAACTAGGAGTCGCCGTTCGGCGCCATCGTCCTCCTCAGCTCCACGTAACTGTGGATTTCAATGGGAATATGGTAAACTGGATTTGCAGCTGACACCTGGATACAGAGCATGAGTGGCAGTGAGGCAGATTATCAAAACTTGGAGATGAGTTTAGCAGCTGGATAAATGGGCTGACGGTTTTGCAGCTGGAATGTAATGAGGACCGATGTGAGGTGTTGCGCTTTGCCGGGAACAACAGGGTCGGACTCAGACAGTGACTGGTCGGGGATTGTGGTCTGCAGAGAGCAGAGGGATCCGGGAATACAGTTCCATAGTTCAGGGCAGGGTCATGAAGAGAGCCTTTGGCACATTGGCCTTCATGAATCAAAGTACTGAGCACACGAATTGCAATGTTATGTTGAAGTTGTAAAGGACGTTACTGAGGACAATCCTGGAGTATTGTGTGCAGTTTGGATCATAGAAAACCTACAGTACAATGCAGCTCCTTCGGCCCACATAGCTGTGCTGAACCTGTCCTTACCATAGACTACCCAGGCTTACTCATAGTCCTCTATTTTTCTAAGCTCCGTGTATCTATCCAGGGTCACCCATCTACACGAAGAAGTGCCAAGAACCTTGAACGATTAGAGCGAACATTTATAATGATGTTTCCAGGAGGTGAGGACCTGAGTTGGAGAGAAAGATTCAAATGGTTTTGTCGCACCGAAGCTGAGGCTTTTCCCCCTCAGGCTGAGTGAGGCCTGAATAAGAGGTCATCAGTTCAGGGTAAAAGGAAAAGGGTTTAAGGGTAAAATGTGAAGGAACTTCTTTACTCAGAGGACAGTGTGAGTGTGAAATGAGACGCCAGTGGAAGTGGAGAAATGAGGTTCCATTGAGACACTTGGACAGGTACATGGACGGGAGGGATGGTCCTGGTGCCGGCCGAAAGGGCCGTCGGGAAACAGACTATCACACTCTGGAGGAGACGATGGGTACGTTGATGTGTGAGGAGTTTGATAACTCTACATCCAATCCCTAAGAATCTTCTCCAGAAACGTGTCTACCCCTAACGTGAGTCTATATTTTCCAGGATTATACATCCCCCTTATTAAATAACATCGTAAGATCGATCAGCGCTTTTCTGAGATCTTACTCGTGTTATAGAGAACACAAATATATTGATCACGTCACTAGTGATGTCATTTCCTGCCTCACTCAATAATCTGCAGTATATCCTACCAGGCTCTGAGTAAATAATCCACCTTACTGCTCGATAAGAGACCAAACACTACCTCCTTTGTGGTCCAGTACTGATACAAATTTAAAAGGCATTGTGATTAAGTACAGGATAGGAAAGGTTTAGTCAAAGACTCCTGCAGCAGGGAAAATAACCTTTCAGCACCTGTGCCCATGTGACTATTCAAGCTAACTCATGCCCAGAGGAAATGGCTCACACGCAGGCAGATGGGACAATTTTGGTGGGCACCAGTGCAGCCTGGAAGGGCCACTCTCAATGCTGAAACTGGAGGGTTTCATCCGAAACTTCGACAGCATTCCTCTCAGGAGATTGTGCCTGACCTGGTACGTTTCTTAAACTGTTGCATTCTATACAAAGTATATTTTGTGCAGGAGGTCTCCAGAGGAGATTCACCAGGAGTGTGGAGGATCGTAGTTCATAACTCCCTGAGTGCCTGCTGCCGGCTGGTGGCGCAATTTTCTCTGCATCGGCGGAGGCTGAGGGAGGTCTGGTAAACATCGCCGGGACAGACACTCGGAGGTGTGGACGGAGAGCCACGCCCGTCCCTGTTCATGCCGCGGCCGACGACCACCGACAGCAGTATCGCTGAACTCCGACATAGCGATAAGGCAGACAAGGAGGGTCTGATTTTGAGGCAGATTTCTACCAGGCCTATCGTAGTTCAGACCTTTCACTGTCCCCTGCTGTCACTGGCAGAGGAACCTGTCGGTCAAATGAGATGATTAGTTAATGTGAATTTCAGTCATGGAGAGAGGTGGGAATGTAAAAACAGCAACTATGTTGCCTTAGGAAAATAGAGGCGGATCAGTTCAACAGGTTAAAGTACAGTTGGGTGTGTCTTATGCAGAGACCTTGCAAAAAGTTAAACCTGACTCTGACTGTTAAACTTAATAAAGTGTTCCCAGTCAGAGAATAGACTCCGAACTGGTGGATACAATGGAGTTTGTGATGTTAATAATGGATGTGGTGAATTGCACTGATCAGACATCTCGTCCTACTGGCAAAAACATAAAATGATTGTGAAAGCTGCAGGAAGGTATCTCGGTGTAACCGGTGTTATGTT